>NC_135898.1:20165921-20328518 GCF_964194155.1 Cetorhinus maximus | reverse complement strand
TGAGCAAACATCCCCACCACCATATTGATCCCAGCCCTGTGGAGGCGCAACATGTCCGGCTTGGACATCTTCTACCTCCCCCAGACCCACTTGCAATGCCCCAGGGATCTGAAGCCTTCCGTCCTCCACTGTCACACAGTCAGCTGACCGACCCTCCTATTTCTGGACTCTCTCTCTCACCCCCTGACTGGCTGCTGCTCTCTCTATCTCTCCCACTCGCTCCTTAACTGGCTGCTGCTCTGTCTATCTCTCTCTCTCTCTGCCCTCACCCCTTTACTGGATGTTGCTCTCTCTCTCTCTCTCACCCCTTTACTGGCTGCTCTCTCTCCCTCTCTCTCTCTCTCTCCCACTCATCATTTAGTGTCTACTCTCTCACTCTCCCTCTCTCTCTCTTTCTTTCTCTCTCCCACTCGCCCCTTTCCTGGCTGCTGCTCTCCTCTCCCTCTTCCCCACTTGCCCCTTTACTGGCTGGTTCTCTCTCTCTCCCCCACTCATCCATTTCTGGCTGCTGCTCTTTCTCTCTCTGTCCTCTATCTCTCTCTCTCGCCCCTTTACTGGCTGCTGCTCTCCCTCTCTCTCTCTCTATCTCTACTTCTCTCTCTCTCTGTCTCTCGCCCCTTTACTGGCTGCTCTCTCTCTTTCTTTCTCTCTCTACTTCTCTCTCTCTCTCTCTGTCTCTCGCCCCTTTACTGGCTGCTGCTCTCTCTCTCTCTATCTCTACTTCTCTCTCTCTCTCTCTCTGTCTCTCGCCCCTTTACTGGCTGCTGCTCTCTCTCTCTCTCTCTCTCTACTTCTCTCTCTCTGTCTCTCGCCCCTTTACCGGCTACTGCTCTCCCTCTCTCTCTCTCTCTCTATCTCTCCCACTCACCCCTTTACTGCCTGCTGGTCTCTATCTCTCTCTATCTCCGTCTCTCTTCCTCGCTCCCACTCACCCTTGTACTGGCTGCTGCTGCTCTCTCTCTCTCTCTCTCTCTGTCTCTCTTCCATTTACCCCTTTACCGGCTGCTCCTTTCTCTCTTTCGCGCCCCTTTACTGTCTGATCCTCTCCCTGTCTCTCTCCTTCCCTCTCCCATTCACCCCTTTACTGGTTGCTCCCTCTCTCCCTCTCTCTCTCTCCCTCTCCCATTCACCCCTTTACTGACTGCTCCCTCTTTCTGTCTCTCTCTCTCCCACTCACCCTTTTACTGGCTGTTCTCTCACTCTCTCTCTCCGACTCACCCATTACTGGCTGCTGCTCTCTCTTACTCTGTCCTCTCTCTCCCTCTCTCAGTCTCTCGCCCTTTTACTAGCTGCTGCTCTCTCTCTCTCTCCCGCTTGCCCCTTACTGCCAGCGGCACTCTCACTCTCTCTCTCTCTCTGTCACTCTCTCTCTCTCCCACACGCCCCATTACTGCCAGCAGCTCCCTCTGTCTCTCTCACTCTCTCTATCCCACTCGCCCCTTTTCTGGCTGCTGCTCTCTCTCCCTTCTCTCTCTCTCTCTCCTCTACTCGCAGCTTTACTGTCTGCTCTCCCTCTCTCCCTCTCTCTCTCGCTCTCTGTCCCTGTCTCTCACTCATTCCTTTACTGGCTGCTGCTCCTACTCTCTCTCTGTCTCTGTCTCTCACCACTTTACTGGCTGTTTTCTCTCTCTCTCTGCCACTCCCCTCTTTACAGGCTTTCGCTCTCTCTCTCTCTCTCCCACTCACCCATTTATTGGCTGTTGCTCTCTCTCTCTCTGTCTGGCTTTCGCCTCTTTACTGGCTGCTGCTCTCTCTTCCTCTCCCTCTCGGCCCTTTACTGGCTGCTGATCTCTCTCTCGTGTCTTTACTGGCTGCTCTCTGCCTCTCTCTCTCTCTCTCTCTCACTATCACTCGCCCCTTTACTGGCTGTTCTCTACCCCTCCCCTCTCTCTCCCCCCCCACCTCTCTCTCTCTCCCCCCCCCTCTCTCTCTCTTCCCCCCCTCTCTCTCTCCCCCCCCTCTCTCCCCCCCCTCTCTCTCTCTCCCCCTCTCTCTCTCCCCCTCTCTCTCTCTTCCCCCCCTCTCTCTCTTCCCCCTCTCTCTCTCCCCCCCTCTCTCTCTCTCCCCCCTCTTTCTCTCTCCCCCCTCTCTCCCCCCCTCTCTCTCTCTCCCCCTCTCTCTCTCTCCACCCCCCCTCTCTCTCCCCCACTCTTTCTCTCTCCCCCCTCTCTCTCCCCCTCTCTCTCACTCCCCCTTCTCTCTCTCTCCCCCACTCTCTCTCTCTCTCTGTCTCCCTCTCCCTCTCTCTCTCTCTCTCTCTCACCCCTTTACTTACTGCTGCTTTCTCTCTCGATTCTCTCTCTCTCTATTCTCTCTCTCTCTCTCTCCCCCCACTCACCCCTTTTACTGGCTCCTCCTCTCTCTCTGTCATCCACTTGTCCCTTTACAGGCTTTCTCTCTCTCTCTCTCTCTCTATCTATCTCCCTCTCACCCCTTTACTGCCTGCTGCACTCTCTCCCTGTCTGTGTCTCTATCTCTCTCTCTCCCTCTCACTCTCACCCTTTACTGGCTGCTTTTCTCTGTGGTGCTCTCTCACTCTATCTCTGTCCCTCTCCCTCTGCCATTCATTCCTTTACTGTTTTCTGCTCTATCTATCCCTCTCGCCCCTGTACTGGCTGCTCTCTCTCTATCTCTCACTCTCTCCGTTCACCCTTTTACTTGGTTCTGCTCTCTCTCACTCCCTCTCTCTCCCACTCGCCCCTTACTGGCTGCTGCTCTCTCTCTCTCTGTCTCCCTCTCTATCTCTCTCACTCTCTTCCCCACTCACCCCTTTACTGGCTGCTCTCACTCGCTCTCCTTCTCTCTTGCCCCTTTACTGGCTGCTGCTCTCTCTCTGTCTCCCTCTCCCTCTCTCTCACTCTCTTCCCCACTCACCCCTTTACTGGCTGCTCTCACTCGCTCTCCTTCTCTCTTGCCCTTTACTGGCTGCTGCTCTCTCTCACTCTCTCTCTCTCCCTCTCTTCACCGCTCGCCCCATTACTGCCAGCTGCGCTCTCTCTCTCTCTCTCTCTCTTTCTCATCCCTTTACTGGTTGCTGCTCTCTCTCCCCCAATCAACCCTTTACAGACTGCTTTCTCTCTCTCCCCTTCTCTCTCCCTCTGTCTCTCGCCACTTTAGTGGCTGCTGTTCTCCGTGTCTCTCTCTGTCTCTCTCCCACTCACTCTTTTACTGGCTGCTGCTCTCTCTTCTCACTCTCTCTCTCCCATACTCGCCCCATTACTGGCTGTGGCACTCATTCTCTCTCTCTCTCTCTCTCTATCCCTCTGCCATTCACTCCTTCACTCCTTTACTTGTTTCTGCTCTCTCTATCCCTCTCGCCCCTTTACTGGTTGCTGTCTCTCTCTCTCTGTCTCTCTCTCTCTCTCTCTTCCACTCTTCCCTTTACTGGCTGCTGCTCTCTCTCTCTCTCTCTCTCTCGCATCTTTACTGGCTGCTCTCTCTCTCCCTCTCTCTCCCATTCACCACTTTACCAGCTGCTGCTCTCTCTTTCTCTCTCTCTTTCTCTCGCCCCTTTACTGGCAGCTGCTCTCTGCGGCGTTCTCTCACTCTCTCTCTCCCATTGAACACTTTACTGGCTGCACTCTCTCCCTCTCTCTCTCTCTCTTTCTCGCTCTCTCTCGACACTTTACTGGCTGCTGCTCTCTCGCTCCATGACTGGCTGCTACTCTCCCTCTTTCCTCTCTCACCCTCCCATTCACCCCTTTACTGCCAGCTGCGCTCTCTATCTCTCTCTCACCCGCCCCATTACTTGCTGCTCTCTCTCTCTCTCTCTCTTCTCTCTCTCTCTGTCTGTCTCTCGCCCCTTTACTGGCTGCTGCTCACTCTCTCTCTGTCTCCCTCTCCCTCTCTCTCTCACCCCTTTACTGGCTGCTACTCTCTCTCTCTCTGTCTCCCTCTGCCATTCATTCCTTTACTTGTTTCTGCTCTCTCTAACCATCTCATCCCTTTACTGGCTGCTCTCTCTCTCTCTCTCTCTTCCACTCTTCCCTTTACTTGCTGCTGCTCTCTCTCTCTCCCTCACCCCTTTACTGGCTTCTGTTCTCTCTCCCTCTCTCGCCACTTTACTGGCTGCTCTCTCTCTTTCTCTCCCCCCTCTCTCTCTCTGGCCCATTTACTGGCTCCTGCGCTCTCTCTCTCTCTCTTTCTCTTGCCCATTTACTGGCTGCCGCTCTCACTCTATCTCTCGCCCCTTTACTGGCAGCTGCTCTCTTTGGCGCTCTCTCACTCTCTCTCTCTCTCCCATTGAACCCTTTACTGGCTGCACTCTCTCCCTCTCTCTCTCTCCTTTTCTCGCTCTCCCTCTCAACGCTTTACTGGCTGCTGCTCTCTCGCTCTTTCTCTCTCTCTCGCCCCATGACTAGCTGCTACTCTCCCTCTCTCTCTCTCCCATTCACCCCTTTACTTGTTGCTGCTCTCTCTCTCTCCCTCACCCCTTTACTGGCTTCTGTTTTCTCCCCCTCTCTTTCTCTCTCTCTCCCTGCCACTCAACCCTTTACTGGCTGCATCCCTCTCTCCCTCTCTCTCTCCCATTCACCCCTTTACTTGTTGCTGCTCTCTCTCTCTCTCCGTCACCCCTTTATGGGCTTCTGTTCTCTTTCTCTCTCTCCCTCTCTCTCTCTCTGCCACTCAACCCTTTACTTGCTGCTGCTCTCTCTCTTTCTCTCTCCCTCTCTCTCTCTGGCCTATTTACTGGCTGCTGCGCTCTCTATATCTCTCTCTCTCTCTCTTCCATTCACCCCTTTACTGGCTGCTTCTCCCTCTGTCTCCCACTCACCCCTTTACTGGCCGCTGCGCTCTCTCGCTCTCTCTCGCCCATTTACTGGCTGCTACTCTCCCTCTCTCCCTCCCATTCACCCCTTTACTGCCAGCTGCGCTCTCTATCTCTCACTCGCCCCATTACTTACTGCTCTCTATCTCTCTCTCTCTCTCTGTCGGTCTCTCACCCCTTTACTGGCTGCTGCTCTCTCCCTCTCTCTCTCTCTCCCACTCACCCCTTTATTGGCTGCTCTCACTCGCTCTCTTTCTCTCTTGCCCCTTTACTGGCTGCTGCTCTCTCTCAATCACTCTCTCTCCCTCTCTTCCCTGCTCACCCCATTACTGCCAGCTGCGCTCTCTATCTCTCTCTCTCTTGCTCTGTCTCTCTTTCTCTCTTGCCCCTTTACTGGTTGCTGCTCTCTCCCCCAATCAACCCTTTACAGACTGCTTTCTCTCTCTCCCCTTCTGTCTCTCTCTATCTGTCTCTCGCCACTTTAGTGGCTGCTGTTCTCTGTGTCTCTCTCTGTCTCTCTCCCACTCGCTCTTTTACTGGCTGCTGCTCTCATTTCTCATTCTCTCTCTCTCACACTCGCTCCATTACTGGCTGTGGCACTCATGTTCTCTCTCTCTCTCCTCTTTACTGGCTTCGCTCTCAATCTCTCTTTCTCCCTCTCTCTCTCTCTGTTCCTCTCCCTCTCTCTCTCTCTCCCTCTGCCATTCATTCCTTTACTTGTTGCTGCTCTCTCTCTCTCTCCGTCACCCCTTTATGGGCTTCTGTTCTCTTTCTCTCTCTCCCTCTCTCTCTCTCTCTGCCACTCAACCCTTTACTTGCTGCTGCTCTCTCTCTTTCTCTCTCCCTCTCTCTCTCTCTGGCCTATTTACTGGCTGCTGCGCTCTCTATATCTCTCTCTCTCTCTTCCATTCACCCCTTTACTGGCTGCTGCGCTCTCTCTCTCTCTCTTGCCCATTTACTGGCTGCACTCTCGCTCTCTCTCTCGCCCTTTTACTGGCTGCTACTCTCCCTCTCTCCCTCCCATTCACCCCTTTACTGCCAGCTGCGCTCTCTATCTCTCACTCGCCCCATTACTTACTGCTCTCTATCTCTCTCTATCTCTCTCTCTCTCTCTCTCTCTGTCGGTCTCTCACCCCTTTACTGGCTGCTGCTCACTATCTCTCTGTCTCCCTCTCTCTCTCACACCTTTACTGGCTGCTGCGCTCTCTATATCTCTCTCTCTCTCTCCCTCTCCCACTCACCCCTTTAATGGCTGCTCTCACTCGCTCGCCTTCTCTCTTGCCCCTTTACTGGCTGCTGCTCTATCTCACTCTCTCTCTCTCTGTCTCTCTCCCCTGCTCGCCCCATTACTGCCAGCTGCGCTCTCTATCTATCTCTCTCTCGCTCTCTGTCTCTCTCTCTCTTGTCCCTTTACTGGTTGCTGCTCTCTCCCCCACTCAACCCTTTACAGACTGCTTGCTCTCTCTCTGTCTCCCACACTCGCCCCATTACTGGTTGTGGCACTCATGCTCTCTCTCTCTCTCTCCCATTGAACCCTTTACTGGCTGCACTCTCCCTCCCTCTCTCTCTTTCTCGCTCTCTCTCGACCCTTTATAGGCTGCTGCTCTCTCGCTCCATGACTGGCTGCTACTCTCCGTCTCTCCCTCTCTCTCCCTCCCATTCACCCTTTACTGCCAGCTGTACTCTCTATCTCTCTCTCACTCACCCCATTACTTGCTGCTCTCTCTCTCTCTCTTCTCTCTCTCTCTCATACACCCCTTTACTGGCTGCTGCTCTCTCTCGCTCTCTCTCCCACTCGCCCCTTTACTGGCAGCTGCGCGCTCTCTCTCTCTCTCTCTCTCGCTCCCTCGCCCATTTACTGGCTGCTGCTCTCTGTGGTGCTCTCTCACCCTCGCCCTCTCTCCCACTGAACCCTTTACTGGTTGCACTCCCTATCTCTCTCTCTCTCTTTCTCACTCTCTCTCTCGACCATTTACTGTCTGCTGCTCTCTCGCTCTTTCTCTCTCTCGCCCCTTGACTGGCTGCCACTCTCCCTCTCTCTCCCTCCCATTCACCCCTTTACTGCCAGCCGCGCTCTCTCTCTCTCTCTCACTCGCCCCATTACTGGCTGCTCTCTCCCCTCTCTCTCTCTCTCTGTCTGTCTCTTGCCCCTTTACTGGCTGCTACTCACTCTCTGTCTCCCTCTCCCTGCCTCTCTCTCTCTCTCTCCCAATCACACCTTTACTGGCTGCTGCTCTCGCTATCTCTCACACCACTTTACTGGCTGCTGCACTCTCTCTCTCTCTCTCCCTCTCCCACTCACCCCTTTAATGGCAGCTCTCACTCGCTCCCCTTCTCTCTTGCCCCTTTACTGGCTGCTGCTTTCTCTCACTCTCTCTTCCCTGCTCGCCCCATTACTGCCAGCTGCGCTCTCTATCTCTCTCTCTCTCTCTCTCTCACTCTGTCTCTCCCTCTCTCGTCCCTTTGCTGGTTGCTGCCCTCTCTCCGACTCAAGCCTTTACAGACTGCTTTCTCTCTCTCTCTTTCCTCTCTCTCTCTCTCTCTCTCTGTCTCTCAACCCTTTAGTGGCTGCTGCTCTCCGTGTCTCTCTCTGTCTCTCTCCCACACTTGCCCCATTACTGGCTGTGGCACTCGTGTTCTCTCTCTCTCTTTCCCTTTCCCCTTTACTGGCTGCACTTTCACTCTCTCTCTCTCTCCCTCTCTCTCTCCCTCTCCCCTTTACTGGCTGCTCTCTCTCTCCCTGTTTCTCTCTCTCTGTCTCTCTCTCTCTCTCTCTCTCCCTCAATCTCTCTCTCTATCTCTCTCAATTCAAGGGCAATTAGGGATTTGTCGGTGATGCCCACATCCCATGAAAGAAAACGGAAAAACCAAGTCATTCCCCAAACGTCAAATCCCACCTTCCCCTAGACCCTGTTCACTTGAGCCCCAGCCCTGGCCCTGGCCCAGGCCCTGGCCCTGGCCCTCTCTGACCCCTAGCAACCGCTTCTGCCTCGGGGGTGGGGTGGGGTGTTGATGTGTGGCGCAGGGTTGACGTTGTGACGGTCTCCTTGGCTGTGAGCGGCGCAGCCTGGAAATCCGAGGCTCGTTCCAGGAATCCTGGCTTCTTCCAGGAGGATCTGGCCCCATCCATGGCAAGGCCAAAGAGCTGAACCAACAGTCCAGCTGCTGGTGAAGATGTATGGGCCTGACCTCTGGTATCCATGGGGGCGTTCTGTAGCTGGTGTCTGCTACATAAAAACTGGATATAGCTGTAAGAAAGGCTTTACAGTGGAAGGATTCCGATAAAACCAGGAAAGTTACAGGTGATAATGATGCCTGCCCAGATTTGACCAATTATCATTGACAATGCCCAGATGTCACCAGGCAATAATCCTAAATTGTTGAGGAGTTTGCTGAGGACCTAGGCAGCTGATTGCAGTGGCTGAATAGATTGTACTTGTAGCCACTCTATTCCTTTCTCAATGAATAATCAGTCAGGGTGACTCCCATGTGGAGGGATGAGTGCACAGTGAAAGTTAAACAGCAGACGAAGCTGCTTTGTTAACCGACATCAGGGTGTACCGAGCCTCTGCATTGATCTAGCATTTGGGCGTACACATCTCCCTGTCCGTCTATCCACTTTTAGAGTCGAGCTTTTGAGGTTTTCTTTTGACATGACGTGATGTATGGCAACTTTAGGCCCATGGTTCCCAGAGCTCTCCGTCACTATGACTCCTGAACAGCTTCATTCCTTTTCTGTCACACAAGCTTGGAGTCTGGTTTTCTCTCCTGCTCCAGCTCCCATTCTTGCACTTCACAGGCCACCCCCGCTGAGCTTGAGCACATTTCGGATGCGAGGTTTTTTTAGCTCGCGTCGGCTTGTGCCAAAAAACGCCAGCCTGATTAAAACCAGCGTGCTGCATCGGTCAAGTAGACCACCAGATACCATAAGACGTAGGAGCCGATGTAGGCCATTCAGCCCATCGAGTCTGCTCCGCCATTCAATGAGCTTATGGCTGATCTGATCATCCTCAACTCCACTTTCCTGCCTTTTCCCCATAGCCCTTGATTCCCTTACTGATTAAAAATCTGTCTGTCTCAGCCTTGAATATACTTAATGACCCAACCTCTACAGCCCTCTGCAGTAAAGGATTCCACAGATTCACTACCTAAGTTCCTCCTCACATTTCTGTTTCTCCATGCAACAGGGTAGAAGAGATGATTTGGGAAATGATAGACCCATTGGTCTGTTGTGAAGAAGCTACCAAACCGAATCTGTTCTAATGGACAGAGTGACTGAGTTGTTCAGACAGAGCCAGCATGAACTTGTAGCGGGTAAGCCATGCCTGACTAACCAAGACAAAGTAACTAACATGGTAGACAAGGGAATGTAGATGGGTGTTAGTTAATGGGCTCCCAGAAAGCATTTGTCAGGTTATATTATACATAAGAAATAAGGATTTCTATAGCATCTTTCACAACCTCGGGGCATGAAAAAGCACTTTATAGCCAATGAAGTATTTTTCAAGTGCAATCTAGGATTCACAGCAGCCAATTTGTGCACAGCAAGCTCCCACAAACAAGAATGTGATAATGCCCAGGTCATGTGTTTAGTTTTAGTTGACGGATAAATATTGGCCAAGAACTCCCCTGCCCTGCTTGAATAGTCCAAGGGATCTTTTACACTCACCTGAGAGGGCAGACAGGGCCTCGGTTTTAGCGTCCAGTCAGAAATACGGCACCTCTGACAGTGCAGCGCTCCCTCGGTACTGCAAATTAGCATCAATGGTCCATAGAACCAGGGAGAGAGGGAGCACCTCCTAACAGGAGCAGTCTTAACCCTCTCAAAATGAACACCTCAGCAAGTTATCGGGACCTCGCTGGAATACGATGAGGCTTTGACATTGAGGAAAATCGTGGGAAGGAAAGGAAAGGAGAGTTGGGTAGCTCTGGCAGGCACAGGGGAGCAATGGTAGCTTTGGGAGTTGGAAATCTAGGAAGGTTGGATCCATACCAGATACCCAGGGCCAACATGTCCATCCATCCTCAGAACCCTCCTGTCCATGCCTCGGCTCAGAATGGCAAACTAAGCCCCAAACGTTTAGACATCAGACAGACAGCCTTGAACTTGAGGTGTCAGCCATGGCTCAGTGGGTAGCACTCTCACCTTCTAAACCACCAGGTTCCAGGTTCAAGTCCCACTCCAGCACAAATCCAGGCTGACACTCCCAGTGCAGTACTGAGTGGGTGCTGTACTGTCAGCAGTGCCGTCATTCAGATGAGGTCCCCTCTGTCCTCTCTTGTGGATGTAAAAGGTCCCATGACAATAAGGGATTTCTCCCCAGTGTCCTGGCCAATATTCATCCCTCAATCAACATCACAAAAACAGATTACCTGGCTGTAACTTCCTGCTGTTTTTTGTGGGGGAGCTTGCTGTGTGTAAACTGGCTGCTACATTTCCGACATTACAACAGCGACTTCACTTCAAGAAGTACCTCATAGGCTGTAAAGCCATTTGGGGGCGTGATTGTGAAAGGCACTTTAGAAATGCACATCTTTATTTCTTGCCTTCTGTATGGTAAGATATACAGTGAAAACCGAACACGTGTGAGACAAGGCAGGGCAACTGGGAGGTGTGAAATCTGATCCCAGTGAGATCTCAACAGATTCTGATGGAGAGAGAATTGCCCATATAAGTAAGCGTCAAGAGAAACCAGGGTCATACTTCTGATGATCTTTGCTTTATTTATTCATTTGAAAACATGGCGTTGGAAGATAATTAAACCTGGATGTACAGGGATGCCCATCCCTCACAATACAATATCAGCTTCAGGATCCACAGTTAGACACAGATGTTTGAGCAGGTTTGAGAGTGCAATACGTTGGTGTGTGAATGATTATGACCTTTATTCCTGTGGAGAGAAAGCTGATTCAGCAGATTGTGTTTTCAAACGACTACTTTCTACATTAATGTCGCATCATGATTCTATCTGCTGATGAAGGGAGTTTAACCCAGCAGGATTGAGACAAATCTGTCTCGACTTATGCGCTTTGCTCACAATGTTGGTCCACTCACAACACACAATGCACATGGTTTTTTTTGCTTGTTTGAAGTGCAGAGAAGGTGTTTGATCGTTAGGCCAATTCCGTTGGCGATACGTCGATTACTGATCCATGGTCCCACACGGAGGCTGCAGTTGTAATCAGTCTTCTGATCCAGAGGTCCATTGTGAGAAGACTAGTTAAGGTGCAACAGCAAAACAAAATTCACATCATGATGGGCCGACTGGCCTCTTACTGTACTGTCACCATACCTATTCCATCATCTATAAACCTGGCCCTGATTAGATTCCAGTCTGTAACTCAATCCAGCGTATCTGTTATTCTACATATAAACCACCCGAATCCCTCGATTAGATTCCAGTCTGTAACTCAATCCAGGGTATCTGTTATTCTATATTTAAACCACCTGAATCCCTTGATTAGATTCCAGTCTGCAACTCACTCCCGGGTATCTGTTATTCTATATATAAACCACCCGAACCCCTCAATTAGATTCCAGTCTGCAACTCACTCCCGGGTATCTGTTATTCTATATATAAACCACTTGAACCCCTCGATTAGATTCCAGTCTGTAACTCATTCCCAGGTATCCGTTATTCTATATATAAACCACCCGAACCCCTCGATTAGATTCCAATCTGCAACTCACTCCCGGGTATCTGTTATTCTATATATAAACCATCACGAACCCCTCGATTAGATTCCAGTCTGTAACTCACTCCCAGGTATCTGTTATTCTATATATAAACCACCCGAACCCCTCGATTAGATTCCAGTCTGCAACTCACTCCCGGGTATCTGTTATTCTATATATAAACCATCCGGATCCCTCGATTAGATTCCAGTCTGCAACTCATTCCCAGGTATCTGTTATTCTATATATAAACCACCCAGATCCCTCGATTAGATTCCAGTCTGTAACTCACTCCTGGGTATCTGTTATTCTATATATAAACCACCCAGATCCCTCGATTAGATTCCAGTCTGTAACTCATTCCCAGGTATCTGTTATTCTATATATAAACCACCCAGATCCCTCGATTAGATTCCAGTCTGTAACTCATTCCCAGGTATCTGTTATTCTATATATAAACCACCCGAACCCCTCGATTAGATTCCAGTCTGTAACTCACTCCTGGGTATCTGTTATTCTATATATAAACCCCCCCGAACCCCTCGATTAGATTCCAGTCTGTAACTCACTCCTGGGTATCTGTTATTCTCTTTGTAAACCACCCGAAACCCTTGATTAGGTCCCAGCCTGTAACTCAATCCAGGGTATCTGTTATTCCACATATAAACCACTCGAACCCCTCGATTAGATTCCAGTCAGTAACTTAATCCAGGGGGACTTGCTGTGCTGTCTACACAGCATATCAAAGTTCTGATGAAGGATTACCACAAACTGAAACATTAACTCTCTTTCTCTCCCCACAGCTGCAGCCTGACTGGTGAGTATTTCCAGCGTTTTCTGCTTTTGCCTAGAATTTCCAGCATCTGCAATATTTGCCTTTTGTGCTGATATGAAAGGCTCCTGCCCACTACACACTTGGCTTCTCTGTTCCTGCAGGCACTGGGCCCTGTTTCAATAAGACCTGATGTTTTTGCATTATTCTGATGACCAATGGCGAATTTTATTCCAGGGAAGCACTTGGTAAACTAGGATTAGAGACGCGTAGGGAAGCCTGTGGTTTGAAGAAGTATTTATAATAATACCATTTGCTGGGTCAGTCAGGAGTGTTAACTGATTTATGTAGTAACATTGCAAATGCATTGAAGGGAGAGGTTTGCAACAGTGCCCCAGGGTGTTTCTGCACAGATATCTAGTGTGGCAGGGATCCACTCACTGCAGGTTTTATATGGCAAGGTTACTGAGATAGCTCTCTATTGCTTCAATATCCTTCCTAAACTGTCCAATCCCAAACTCCTTTTTCCACAAAAACCCAGCCTTTCACAAACCTTTCATTTTCACTGCCTGATCCACCTGAGGTGCTCTGCTTAATGCCTTGCAATGCTGAACTTACAAGTCCTCTACCCCACTTGAAGGATAATTATTCTGCTTGCAGCTTCCTTCAGCTTAGAACTCAGTCGAACACTGTTACCCATTTCTAACCAGCCTTCAAAAGCGTTGTTTCTCTCCCTTCAAATTTCCCAATGGCTACTGTTTCCTTTATCCCACTCCACCCCAGCCTTCTCCAGTCGTCTTCTTTGTGGTACCTTGTCAAAGGTTTTCTGCAAGTCCACATACACGCCATCCACCGCATTTCCCCCAACTACCATACCCAACACCTCATGAAAGAATTAAAACAGAAAATGTTGGAAAACCTCAGCAGGTCTGGCAGCATCTGTGGAGAGAGAAACGGCATTAATGTTTTGAGTCCGTATGACTCTTCTCAGAGCTTTTATGTTTTTATTTCAGATTTCCAGCAACTGCAGTATTTTGCCTTTAGCCTTGTGAAAGAACTCTATCAAGCTTCCAAAAGCCATCTTTCTTTCTGAAATATGTGCTAACTGCTTCTACTTATTTTCTCCTCATTTAGATATTTAGTCATTTCATCTTAAATTAATGATTTCTTGATTTTCGGCTTGTGCTGTGCAGGGAAGGGATGTCACCCGCAGTCTGTTTCCACAGTCGTTGTAATTTTAATCCCTTCTAATCCCGCCCTGGCACTGACCCCAGTGTTCAGTCTCTGCTAACCATCCACCTGCAGCCCAACAATGGAGTTAAATGGTCCATGCAATGATTACATAATTCTGCCATCCTCATGAATGTCCTGTCCCATCCCGCCACCCTGGGCCGGAGAAATGAGAAAGAGGTAGACGAAAAAAAAATACACGCTTCTGTTTGGAGGCTGTTTCTTTAAAAATCTCAGCCATTGGCTGGAATTTCTGCTTCAGCACTCCTGGCGCACATTAGCTGCACAATCTCCAGCTCCCCCCCAGCTGCTGATGTCTTCACTGATTCACTTGATCACAGGCTGTGGGCGCACAAATCCCCAATGTGGTTTTATTCAGGGGCAGAAGTGCTGCTTTTTGAACTTGCTAACTGCCAAAATCTTATGCCAGGCTTACCCTGAAAGAATACCATGACGCCTGTTGCTATCGACTCCCTGGTAACCAGTCTGAGACATGACCTCGCAAGCAATTTTCAAATATTCGCAGGTTGCAGGATTGATTTAGTTCCTATTATTGCTGAGGAGGACCTGCACATTCCTCCTTTACAATTATGTCTCCGATTCTCTTTTGAAAGTTACTATGAAATCTAAAGACAAGCTTTTGGAAAAATCCTGTCTGTGTATATGCTCCTCTTAGTGACTGTTCCTCCACACCCATGAGAGATATGTGTGTCAGATATCTTCAATTCTCCTCAAATTCTACTTCATATTTTACAATCTAATTCTGATCATTCTTTTGCAAGGGAATTGGAGTTCTGGAATAAAGGAGCCTTGTTACAGCTGCACAGGGTTTTGGTGAGACCACATCTGGAATCCTGTGCACAGTTTTGGTCTCACAGAATCACACAGTGCAGAAGAGGCCCTTCGGCCCATTGAGTCTGCACCGACACGTGAGAAACACCTGACCTACCTACCTAATCCCATTTACCAGCATGTTTAAGGAAGGGTATAAGTGGAGGCGGTACAGTGAAGGTTCAGTAAATTGGTTCCTGAGTTGAAGGGCTTGTCCGACAATGAGAAGCTGAGTAAATTGGGCCTATATTCTCTGGCGTTTAGAAGAATGAGGGATAATCTCAATGAAACATACAAAACTCTGCAGGCGCTTGATAAGGTAGATGGTGGGACACTGGGCAGAATCGTCCGTGCCCACTGGTGGTGGGCTCGGTGACGGGAGCGGCCGATATGGCGAGAAGGCCAAAAACCGCTTTCACGACCTCGTGAAACCAGTTTGAGATCGTCCGCTCAGCCTGGTCGATGGTGGGCCGCATTCCCCACCTATCAGACTTTGGTGGTCTTTGTACTGAATTCAAAACCCGCATCTTAAAATAAGTACACATTGCAAATAGTTGTGGCAGCTGCTTCAAGTTTCCCTCTGGGATTTGGGCAGCTTGGTATATACCATCCGCCTGCCATAACAGGGATTAAGGATGGAGGGAGAAGTGAGGTCGGAGGAAGAGGTAAGACTGGAGGAAGGAATCGGGAGGGGGAAAAGACTAAGGCTGGCGGAAGAAGTAAGGGAGTCAGGAAGGGGGAGGGACTAAGCAGGGGGTGGGAGGGAGTCCGAGGGTCAGTGGGAGGACTGAGGGGAGAAGGGGTTCCAGTGGGGGAAGGGGTCCGGAGGGGGAAGGAGTTCAAGGGTGGGAAGGGGTCCGGAGTGGAGTAGAGGTTCCGGGTGGAAGTGGTCCAGAGGGAGAATGTCCAGGTGAATGTGCAAGGGAGGCTTCTGATGGGTCCATGACTGCCTCCTGAGGAGCAAACTGAGGGTGGGCATGGTATGAAGGAATAGTGAGAATGACCGAGGGCAGAGTGAGGTGGTAGGGGAGGGAGGGTGAGGGGTCGACAGTAGCGATAGAAGGGATGGTGAGGGTGGTTGGTGGGGGCTCAGAGGCAGACACCTGGGGGTGGGAAGGAGGAGGTCGGGGAGTGGGATTTGCGGGAAGGAAGGGAATGTTCAGCTGGACACCCCTGAAGGAAAAGGGTTGGGGCTGGTAGGTCACGGAGGGGAGGCGGAGGGTGATGCCTGGAGAATTAGCACTGTGCTTTCCAAATTGGACGTGAAGTGAGAGTAGTGATGGGTGAGATCAGGTGCTGCTGGGAGTGTGATCAGTGGGAGGGTGGAGATACAGGTCAGCTCAGATGGACAGCTGAAAGAGAACCCCAGCAGGCAGCATTGAAAATGCTCAGGACATTGAGATGAGTGTGACGGATGAAGGTTGCACAAGCGCAGCAGAATGCTTGCACGAGGCTCAGAAAGGCCCTGCCACACACACTCTACTCTCTCCAGAATTATTCATGGGCCAGCGGCTCCCTCTGAGGTGACAGAGGACGAGGCTGAGGGGCTCACAGGCAAATGGGACTTGGAGGGAGGGGACAGCCTCTGAGATTCCTGAGTGGATGTAGAGGCAAAAACTGGAGAGCGAGCACTCACTTTGAGTTGAGAGAGGGATGATGTGGTGCAGGATCCTCAGTTGGGTGTTCACTGCTGACCTCACTGTCGCTGCAGGCACGGTCCACATCCTCACCAGCCAGCGCCATGGCACACTCCCCAACGTGAGTGAAGGGCCTAATGTGGGCCACTCCACCCCCCCAGTCTAGGACCTCTCCCTGCCGCTGTGAGCCAGCATCTCCTGCATAGAAAGAGAGGGAGAGAGTGTGAGCAGGACACATGGCACTGCGTGGAATGCTTGTGTGGTGAGCGGAGACATGGACGGGATGAGGACGCGAGTTCCAGAGGATATAAGCCTGGTGGAGATGGGAGGGTGTGTGTGAGAGTCAGGGTGTTGTCCCTAGAGGTGTGAGATCCCTGTGGATGTGTGTTAGGCTCGGGAGTTATGAGTGATGAGAGGAGTGAGTTACCCTGGTGGAACGGAGGAGGCCATTCACCCTGTAATGGCACTGGCTGGCTGGCTGTCCCCTTTTACAGGGCATTGGCGCTGACCACTGCTGCCACCTCCTCCCGTGCTGGATTAGTGATGTTGCTGCCCATCCTGCGGCCAGAGCAGGGGTAGAGGACATCATGGTGGGCTTCCACTGCATCCAGAAGGTGCTCGAGGGACACGTCACTAAACCTGGGGGCTGCAATCTTCTTGCCTTTTGGGGCCATGTCTCCCGTGCAGCAGTCGTGGGCTGAAAGCAGTGAGAGGTGTGCACGCGGCTGGAATTTAAATATGGTGGCCGGCGTGATGCAGCAGCGAGGTGATGGCGTGCCAGGCGAATGAGAGCCCACCCACCATGGAAATGACATGTTTCCCGGGAATGCATAATGAACCCCGCGGGTTCGGGACAATACGGCATGAAAAGCATTTGCGGCTGGAGGATAAAATGTGGTTTTACCCACCCACCACCGCACTCTGTGCAAATCTGGGGCGATTCCGCCCGTTGTTTCCCCCGGCTGGGGAATCTGGAACAGGGGCACAGTCTCAGGAGAAGATAAATTTCTTCACTCAGAGGGTTGTGAATCTTTGGAATTCTCTACCCCAAGGGGGTGTGGGTGCTCCATCGTTGAATGTATTTAAGGCTGGGATAGAGGGATTTTTGGCCTTTCAGCGAATCAACGGATATGGGGAGCGGGGGGAGGATCAGCCATGATATTATTGAATGGCGGAGCAGGCTCGAGGGGCCGAATGATCCATTCCTGCTCCTCATTCTTATGTTCGTGTGTAAAAGATATTGAACAATCCAAATAATTTGAATTAAGTGTTGTGGGGAATTTTCAGTCAGGGAACGCAGTTCCTTGGCTAACACAAAAACAGAATTACCTGGAAAAACTCAGCAGGTCTGGCAGCATCGGCGGAGAAGAAAAGAGTTGACGTTTCGAGACCTCATGACCCTTCAACAGAAGTGAGTAATATTAAGAGAGGGGTGAAATATAAGCTGGTTTAAGGTGGGTGGGGAGCGTGGTGGGAGAGAAGTTGTGGGGGTGGGGGGTGGTTATAGGGACAAGCAAGCAGTGACAGGAGCAGATAATGAAAAGGTGTCACAGACAAAGGATCAAAGAGGTGTTGAAGGTGGCGATATTATCTTAACAAATGTGCTAATTAAGAATGGATGGCAGGACACTCAAGGTACAGCTCTAGTGGGGGTGGGGTGGAAAGACTAACAGGGCATTAAAGGTATAGATTTAAAAATAATGGAAATAGGTGGGAAAAGAAAAATCTATATAAATTATTGGAAAAAACAAAAGGGAGGGGGAAGAAACGGAAAGGGGGTGGGGATGGGGGAGGGAGTTCAAGGTCTAAAGTTGTTGAATTCAATATTCAGTCCGGAAGGCTGTAAAGTGCCTAGTCAGATGATGAGGTGCTGCTCCTCCAGTTTGCGTTGGGCTTCACTGGAACAATGCAGCAAGCCAACGTTACATTAAGAACATTATATAAGAACATTACAAAACATTTCTAAATCGCCATCACAAAAAGTACAATCAGATTCAACCTTTACACGTGGATCATGAAGTGCTTCAATACAATCAATGAATATTACAATCATTTCAATATGGTCAGTGCAGACGATCAGACAATGGCATTGGAGTTATCAACATACATCATGTTGCACTCTGAGGTGCTTCAATACAATTATAATACAATTAGTATTCAATGCATACATTCATTGTGAGCTGTACAGCCCGAGGGGTCTGTACAATTCCCAGCCCCTCGGTGCACTATGGCTCCTGCATACCTTGTGTTCACAAATTGTCTCACTTTGGATGGGCTGAGGAAACTGTCCTGAACCACCTCATTGGAGATGAATTGATTTTATTATCGTTACAATCAGAGATGTGGACTACACCAGAGTCACATCTAATGCATACAAGCATGTATCCAGTTTTTATAGTGATTCAGTTTCATTCATTGCTATGGCTAACAATACAGCGGAGATAGTAAACAATGCGTGGAGATTGCTTCCCATTTCACATTAACAATTGTACACAGTCAAGTTCATGTTACAATGCAGCTGGAGGTAAACTCTGATAAGTATTGATAACCTGTTAACGATCGGAAACTCTGATGAATATTGATAGCCTACTATCGTCTACTTGCAGACACCCATCTCTCTTTAACTGCTCTCCTGTAACAAGGTTATGTGTGTTCACAATGCCCAGACGATTCTGATTATTTTAAACACACAAAATATACGTACAACCCACGTCAACGTCTGTCCCTATCTTACACAGATTTACATTATTAACTAGCTCAGCCTATTACCTTTGTTCTCAACTGACCCAGGTTGGCTCAGGAGCAGCAGGGGTCTGAGCACCAGCACCAAGGAGTTTCCCCACATACCTTTCTGTCTAGTTAATGTCGGGGGAGGGGGACCACCATTCAGCCAAGGAACTATGATAAAAACAAAAAACTGCGGATGCTGGAAATCCAAAACAAAAACAGAATTACCTGGAAAAACTCAGCAGGTCTGGCAGCATCGGTGGAGAAGAAAAGAGTTGACGTTTCGAGTCCTCATGACCCTTCAACAGAACTGAGTAAAGTTAGGAGAGGGGTGAAATATAAGCTGGTTTAAGGTGGGGGTGTGGGGGGAGAGAAGTTGGGTGGGGGGTGTGGTTGTAGGGACAAGCAAGCAGTGACAGGAGCAGATAATCAAAAGATGTCACAGACAAAGGATCAAAGAGGTGTTGAAGGTGGCGATATTATCTTAACAAATGTGCTAATTAAGAATGGATGGCAGGACACTCAAGGTACAGCTCTAGTGGGGGTGGGGTGGAAAGACTAACAGGGCATTACAGGTATAGATTTAAAAATAATGGAAATAGGTGGGAAAAGAAAAATCTATATAAATTATTGGAAAAAACAAAAGGGAGGGGGAAGAAACGGAAAGGGGGTGGGGATGGGGGAGGGAGTTCAAGATCTAAAGTTGTTGAATTCAATATTCAGTCCGGAAGGCTGTAAAGTGCCTAGTCAGATGATGAGGTGCTGTTCCTCCAGTTTGTGCTGGGCTTCACTGGAACAATGCAGCAAGCCAACGTTACATTAAGAACATTATATAAGAACATTACAAAACATTCCCAAATCGCCATCACAAAAAGCACAATCAGATTCAACCTTTACACGTCGATCATGAAGTGCTTCAATACAATCAATGAATATTACAATCATTTCAATATGGTCAGTGCAGACGATCAGACAATGGCATTGGAGTTATCAACATACATCATGTTGCATTCTGAGGTGCTTCAATACAATTATAATACAATTAGTATTCAATGCATACATTCATTGTGAGCTGTACAGCCCGAGGGGTCTGTACAATTCCCAGCCCCTCGGTGCACTATGGCTCCTGCATACCTTGTGTTCACAAATTGTCTCACTTTGGATTGGCTGAGGAAACTGTCCTGAACCACCTCATTGGAGATGAATTGATTTTATTATCGTTACAATCAGAGATGTGGACTACACCAGAGTCACATCTAACGCATACAAGCATGTATCCAGTTTTTATAGTGAGTCAGTTTCATTCATTGCTATGGCTAACAATACAGCGGAGATAGTAAACAATGCGTGGAGATTGCTTCCCATTTCACATTAACAATTGTACACAGTCAAGTTCATGTTACAATGCAGCTGGAGGTAAACTCTGATAAGTATTGATAACCTGTTAACGATCGGAAACTCTGATGAATATTGATAGTCTACTATCGTCTACTTGCAGACACCCATCTCTCTTTAACTGCCCTCCTGTAACAAGGTTATGTGTGTTCACAATGCCCAGATGATTCTGATTATTTTAAACACACAAAATACACATACAACCCACGTCAACGTCTGTCCCTATCTTACACAGATTTACATTATTAACTAGCTCAGCCTATTACCTTTGTTCTCAACTGACCCAGGTTGGCTCAGGAGCAGCAGGGGTCTGAGCACCAGCACCAAGGAGTTTCCCCACATACCTTTCTGTCTAGTTAATGTCGGGGGAGGGGGACCACCACACAGTCAAGGAACTTTGATAAAAACAAAAAACTGCGTATGCTGGAAATCCAAAACAAAAACAGAATTACCTGGAAAAACTCAGCAGGTCTGGCAGCATTGGCGGAGAAGAAAAGAGTTGACGTTTCGAGTCCTCATGACCCTTCAACAGAACTGAGTAAAGTTAGGAGAGGGGTGAAATATAAGCTGGTTTAAGGTGGGGGTGTGGGGGGAGAGAAGTTGGGTGGGGGGTGTGGTTGTAGGGACAAGCAAGCAGTGACAGGAGCAGATAATCAAAAGATGTCACAGACAAAGGATCAAAGAGGTGTTGAAGGTGGCGATATTATCTTAACAAATGTGCTAATTAAGAATGGATGGCAGGACACTCAAGGTACAGCTCTAGTGGGGGTGGGGTGGAAAGACTAACAGGGCATTACAGGTATAGATTTAAAAATAATGGAAATAGGTGGGAAAAGAAAAATCTATATAAATTATTGGAAAAAACAAAAGGGAGGGGGAAGAAACGGAAAGGGGGTGGGGATGGGGGAGGGAGTTCAAGATCTAAAGTTGTTGAATTCAATATTCAGTCCGGAAGGCTGTAAAGTGCCTAGTCAGATGATGAGGTGCTGTTCCTCCAGTTTGTGCTGGGCTTCACTGGAACAATGCAGCAAGCCAACGTTACATTAAGAACATTATATAAGAACATTACAAAACATTCCCAAATCGCCATCACAAAAAGCACAATCAGATTCAACCTTTACACGTCGATCATGAAGTGCTTCAATACAATCAATGAATATTACAATCATTTCAATATGGTCAGTGCAGACGATCAGACAATGGCATTGGAGTTATCAACATACATCATGTTGCATTCTGAGGTGCTTCAATACAATTATAATACAATTAGTATTCAATGCATACATTCATTGTGAGCTGTACAGCCCGAGGGGTCTGTACAATTCCCAGCCCCTCGGTGCACTATGGCTCCTGCATACCTTGTGTTCACAAATTGTCTCACTTTGGATTGGCTGAGGAAACTGTCCTGAACCACCTCATTGGAGATGAATTGATTTTATTATCGTTACAATCAGAGATGTGGACTACACCAGAGTCACATCTAACGCATACAAGCATGTATCCAGTTTTTATAGTGAGTCAGTTTCATTCATTGCTATGGCTAACAATACAGCGGAGATAGTAAACAATGCGTGGAGATTGCTTCCCATTTCACATTAACAATTGTACACAGTCAAGTTCATGTTACAATGCAGCTGGAGGTAAACTCTGATAAGTATTGATAACCTGTTAACGATCGGAAACTCTGATGAATATTGATAGTCTACTATCGTCTACTTGCAGACACCCATCTCTCTTTAACTGCCCTCCTGTAACAAGGTTATGTGTGTTCACAATGCCCAGATGATTCTGATTATTTTAAACACACAAAATACACATACAACCCACGTCAACGTCTGTCCCTATCTTACACAGATTTACATTATTAACTAGCTCAGCCTATTACCTTTGTTCTCAACTGACCCAGGTTGGCTCAGGAGCAGCAGGGGTCTGAGCACCAGCACCAAGGAGTTTCCCCACATACCTTTCTGTCTAGTTAATGTCGGGGGAGGGGGACCACCACACAGTCAAGGAACTTTGATAAAAACAAAAAACTGCGGATGCTGGAAATCCAAAACAAAAACAGAATTACCTGGAAAAACTCAGCAGGTCTGGCAGCATTGGCGGAGAAGAAAAGAGTTGACGTTTCGAGTCCTCATGACCCTTCAACAGAACTGAGTAAAGTTAGGAGAGGGGTGAAATATAAGCTGGTTTAAGGTGGGGGGAGGGGGGGTGGTGGGGGGAGAGAAGTTGGGTGGGGGCGGGGTGGTTGTAGGGACAAGCAAGCAGTGATAGGAGCAGAGAATCAAAAGATGTCACAGACAAAGGAACAAAGAGGTGTTGAAGGTGGTGATATTATCAAAGAGAATGTGCTAATTAAGAATGGATGGCAGGACACTCAAGGTACAGCTCTAGTGAGGGTGGGGTGGAAAGACTAACAGGGCATTAAAGGTATAGATTTAAAAATAATGGAAATAGGTGGGAAAAGAAAAATCTATATAAATTATTGGAAAAAACAAAAGGGAGGGGGAAGAAACGGGGTGGGGATGGGGGGAGGGAGTTCAAGATCTAAAGTTGTTGAATTCAATATTCAGTCCGGAAGGCTGTAAAGTGCCTAGTCGGAAGATGAGGTGCTGTTCCTCCAGTTTGCGTTGGGCTTCACTTGAACAATGCAGCAAGCCAAGGACAGAAATGTGGGCAAGAGAGCAGGGTGGAGTGTTAAAATGGCAAGCGACAGGGAGGTTTGGGTCTTTCTTGCAGACAGACCGCAGGTGTTCTGCAAAGCGGTCGCCCAGTTTACGTTTGGTCTCTCCAATGTAGAGGAGACCGCATTGGGAGCAACGAATGCAGTAGACTAAGTTAGGGGAATTGCAAGTGAAATGCTGCTTCACTTGAAAGGAGTGTTTGGGCCCTTGGATGGTGAGGAGAGGGGAAGTGAAGGGGCAAGTGTTGCATCTTTTGCGTGGGCATGGGGAGGTGCCATAGGTGGGGGTTGAGGAGTAGGGGGTGATGGAGGAGTGGACCAGGGTGTCCTGGAGGGAACGATCCCTACGGAATGCCGCCGGGGGGGTGAAGGGAAGATGTGTTTGGTGGTGGCATCATGCTGGAGTTGGCGGAAATGTCGGAGGATGATCCTTTGAATGCGGAGGCTGGTGGGGTGATAAGTGAGGACAAGGGGGACCCTTTCATGTTTCTGAGAGGGAGGAGAAGGCGTGAGGGCGGTTGCGCGGGAGATGGGCCGGACACGGTTGAGGGCCCTGTCAACGACCGTGGATGGAAAACCTCGGTTAAGGAAGAAGGAGGACATGTCAGAGGAACTGTTTTTGAAGGTAGCATCATCAGAACAGATGCGACAGAAGCGAAAGAACTGAGAGAATGGGATGGAGTCCTTACAGGAAGCGGGGTGTGAGGAGCTGTAGTCGAGGTAGCTGTGTGAGTCGGTAGGCTTGTAATGGACGTTGGTGGACAGTCTATCACCAGAAATTGAGACAGAGAGGTCAAGGAAGGGAAGGGAAGTGTCAGAGATGGACCATGTGAAAATTATGGAGGGGTGGAGATTGGAAGCAAAATTAATAATTTTTTCCAGGTCCCGACGAGAGCATGAAGCAGCACCGAAGTAATCATCGATGTACCAGAGAAAGAGTTGTGGGAGGGGGCCGGAGTAGGACTGGAACAAGAAATGTTCCACATACCCCATAAAGAAACAGGCATAGCTGGGGCCCATGCGGGTATCCATAGCCACACCTTTTATTTGGAGGAAGTGAGAGGAGTTAAAGGAGAAATTGTTCAGTGTGAGAACAAGTTCAGCCAGACGGAGGAGAGTAGTGGTGGATGGGAATTGTTCGGGCCTCTGTTCGAGGAAGAAGCTAAGGGCCCTCAGACCATCCTAGTGGGGGATGGAGGTGTAGAGGGATTGGACGTCCAGGGTGAAGAGGAAGCGGTTGGGACCAGGGAACTGGAAATTGTTGATGTGACGTAAGGTGTCAGAGGAATCAGGGATGTAGGTGGGAAGGGACTGGACAAGGGGAGAGAGAAGGGAGTCGAGATAACGAGAAATGAGTTCCGTGGGGCAGGAACAGGCTGACACGATCGGTCTGCCAGGACAGTTCTGTTTGTGGATTTTGGGTAGGAGGTAGAAGCGGGCCGTCCAAGGTTGGGCGACTATCAGGTTGGAAGCTGTGGGAGGAAGATCTCCAGAGGAGATGAGGTCAGTGACAGTCCTGGAAATAATGGCTTGATGTTCAGTGGTGGGGTCATGGTCCAGGGAGAGGTAGGAGGAAGTGTCTGCGAGTTGACGCTCAGCCTCCGCGAGGTAGAGGTCAGTGCGCCAGACAACAACAGCACCACCCTTGTCAGTGGGTTTGATGACAATGTTGGGGTTGGACCTGAGAGAACGGAGTGCAGTAAGTTCAGAGAGAGACAGATTAGAATGGGTGAGAGGAGCAGAGAAATTGAGATGACTAATGTCACGTCGACAGTTCTCAATGAAAAGATCAAGAGGAGGTAAGAATCCAGAGGGAGGGGTCCAGGTGGAGGGAGAATATTGGAGGTGGGTAAAAGGATCCGTTGAACGGGGAGAGGACTCCTGCCCAAAGAAGTGAGCACGGAGACGAAGACGGCGGAAGAAGAATTCAGCATCATGCCGAGCCCGAAATTCATTGAGATGAGGGTGTAAGGGTATGAAACTAAGTCCTTTGCTGAGCACTGAACATTCAGCGTCGGAGAAGGGAAGGTCAGGAGGTATAGTGAATACACGGCCGGGGCTGGGATTGGAAGATGGGGTGGGGACGGAGGAACAAGCAGGGGTGGAGGGGTGGAGGGTCCTAGATGGGTGTTGGTGTCGATGAGCTTTGGAGCATTGTTCCAGTGAAGCCCAACGCAAACTGGAGGAACAGCACCTCATCTTCCGACTAGGCACTTTACAGCCTTCCGGACTGAATATTGAATTCAACAACTTTAGATTTTGAACTCCCTCCTCCATCCCCACCCACTTCCCGTTTCTTCCCCCTCCCTTTTGTTTTTTCCAATAATTTATATAGATTTTTCTTTTTCCACCTATTTCCATTAGTTTTAAATCTAATCCTTTAATGCCCTGTTAGTCTTTCCACCCCACCCTCACTAGAGCTGTACCTTGAGTGTCCTGCCATCCATTCTTAATTAGCACATTCGTTTAGATAATATCACCACCTTCAACACCTCTTTGATCCTTTGTCTGTGACATCTGTTGATTCTCTGCTCCTATCACTGCTTGCTTGTCCCTACAACCACCCACCCCCGCAACTTCTCTCCCCCACCTCCCCATCTTAAACCAGCTTATATTTCACCCCTCTCCTAACTTTACTCAGTTCTGTTGAAGGGTCATGAGGACTCGAAACGTCAACTCTTTTCTTCTCCGCCAATGCTGCCAGACCTGCTGAGTTTTTCCAGGTAATTCTGTTTTTGTTTTGGATTTCCAGCATCCGCAGTTTTTTATTTTTATCATAGTTCCTTGGCTGAATGGTGGTCCCCCTCCCCCGACATTAACTAGACAGAAAGGTATGTGGGGAAACTCCTTGGTGCTGGTGCTCAGACCCCTGCTGCTCCTGAGCCAACCTGGGTCAGTTGAGAACAAAGGTAATAGGCTGAGCTAGTTAATAATGTAAATCTGTGTAAGATAGGGACAGACGTTGACGTGGGTTGTATGTGTATTTTGTGTGTTTAAAATAATCAGAATCGTCTGGGCATTGTGAAGACCCATAACCTTGTTACAGGAGGGCAGTTAAAGAGAGATGGGTGTCTGCAAGTAGACGATAGTAGGCTATCAATATTCATCAGAGTTTTCCGATCGTTAACAGGTTATCAATACTTATCAGAGTTTACCTCCAGCTGCACTGTAACATGAACTTGACTGTGTACAATTGTTAATGTGAAATAGGAAGCAATCTCCACGCATTGTTTACTATCTCCACTGTATTGTTAGCCATAGCAATGAATGAAACTGAATCACTATAAAAACTGGATACATGCTTGTATGCATTAGATGTGACTCTGGTGTAGTCCACATCTCTCATTGTAACGATAATAAAATCAATTCATCTCCAATGAGGTGGTTCAGGACAGTTTCCTCAGCCCATCCAAAGTGAGACAATTTGTGAACACAAGGTATGCAGGAGCCATAGTGCACCGAGGGGCTGGGAATTGTACAGACCCCTCGGCTGTACAGCTCACAATGAATGTATGCATTGAATACTAATTGTATTATAATTGTATTGAAGCACCTCAGAGTGCAACATGATGTATGTTGATAACTCCAATGCCATTGTCTGATCGTCTGCACTGACCATAGTGAAATGACTGTAATATTCATTGGTTGTGTTGAAGCACCTCATGATCCATGTGTAAAAGTTGAATCTGATTGCGCTTTTTGTGATGGTGATTTAGAAATGTTTTGTAATGTTCTTCCAGACATTTTATGAATAAAGTATATTTTTGAAAAAAAAAGATAATAAAATCAACTGTGTCTTCGCCTCCAGCCGGAGTCTCTTGGCTCTCTCTTGTTTTCTCTAGGCCGCACTAATTCAACAGGAAGCCCTCAGCAAATGAATAGACCCCAAGAAGAGTAATCGAGAAATCACCCAACATAATTGACACAACAAAAAGCGAAATAGTGGAACAAGAAGTTTAAAATAGGGCAAAGTCAGCATGGTTTCATCAAGGGGAGGTCATGCCTGACAAATCTGTTAGAATTCTTTGAGGAGGTAACGAGTAGGTTAGACAAAGGGGAGCCAATGGATGTTATCTACTTGGACTTCCAGAAGGCCTTTGACAAGGTGCTGCACAGGAGGCTGCTCAGTAAGGTAAGAGGCCATGGTGTTAGAGGCAAAGTACTAGCATGGATAGAAGATTGGCTGTCTGGCAGGAGGCAGAGAGTGGGGATAAGGGGGTCCTTCTCAGGATGGCGGCCAGTGACTAGTGGAGTTCCGCAGGGGTCAGTGTTGGGACCACAACTTTTCACTTTATACATTAATGATCTAGATGAAGGAACTGAGGGCATCCTGGCTAAGTTTGCAGATGATACAAAGATAGGTGGAGGGACAGGTAGTATTGAGGAGGTGGGGAGGCTGCAGAAGGATTTGGACAGGTTAGGAAAATTGGCAAAGAAGTGGCAGATGGAATACAACGTGGGCAAGTGTGGGGTCATGCACTTTAGTAGGAAGAATAGAGGCATAGACTACTTTCTAAATGGGGAGAGAATTCAGAAATCTGGAGTGCAAAGGGACTTGAGAGTCCTAGTCCAGGATTCTCTTAAGGTTAACTTACAGGTTGAGTCGGTAGTTAGGAAGGCAAATGCAATGTTGGCATTTATTTCAAGAGGACTAGAATATAAAAGCAGGGATGTGCTGCTGAGGCTTTATAAGGCTCTGGTCAGACTAATAATTTAGAATATTGTGAGCAATTTTGGGCCCCGTATCTCAGGAAGGATGTTCTGGCCCTGGATAGGGTCCAGAGGAGGTTCACAAGAACGATCCCAAGAATGAAAGGCTTAACATATGAGGAACGTTTGAGGACTCTGGGTCTATACTCGATGAAGGATGAGGGGGGATCTGATTGAAACTTACAGAATACTGAATAGAGTTGACGTGGGGAATATGTTTCCATTAGTAGGAGAGACTAGGACTTGAGGGCACAGCCTCAGAGTAAAGGGAAGACCTTTTAGAACAGAGATGAGGAGAAACTTCTTTAGCCAGAGAGTGGTGAATCTATGGAATTCATTGCCACAGAAGGCTGTGGAGGCCAGGTCATTGAGTGTATTTAAGACCGAGATAGGTAGGTTTTGATTGGTAAGGGGATCAAAGGTTACAGGGAGAAGGCGGGAGAATGGGGTTGAGAAACTTATTAGCCATGATTGAATGGCGGAGCAGACTTGATGGGCCGAATGGCCTGATTTCTGCTCCTATGTCTTATGGTCTTACGGTCTTAATTGTGCAATGCTTTGATTATCCAAAGTAGCTGGTCTCCATATTTGACAGGTGTTTCACCATTGCTACGCCCTGTCAATGTCCTGACACATCCTCGGCTATCCCTCCATTACCTTTTGCCCTTTAGTTTGATATTGGGGCTGGATTTGAATTATATTCCTTCCAACATCATGCCTACATTCTGTTCTGATGAAGAGTCATATGGACTCGAAACGTTAACTGTGTTCCTTTCCGCAGATGCTGTCAGACCTGCTGAGTTTTTCCAGCTATTTTTATTTTTGTTTTTGTTATGCCTATATTGTTTAACATTGGGGGAAAGTTCCAACACGAATGGCTCAAGCACACCACTAGCTCCATTTTGCCAATCTGAGAAATATTAATTTACTCTTATCCTTTAAAGAGGGCAGGACACATGGCGCAGTGGGTAGCATCCCTGCCTCTGAGCCAGAAGCTCTGAGTTCAATTCCCACCCCAGATGGGAATCCTGCAAATCTTTCCAACACATGCCAATGGCAGGTGGTAAGAGCTGGAGAGATTCCTGGGGCAGAATTTTACGGCCCCGTTTTGGCGGGGACAGGGCTGTAAAATGCGGGGAGCCATTATAATCCCCACGGACTGCAGCGGGAATGTAAAATCCCATTGCCATAAAATTCTGCCCCTGGTCAGCCATGTGATGCAGAGAAATTTGGAGCCTCCGCCATCATTATTCACAACTACAACATGCATGTAAATATGCATGTTGCTATAGCAACTCCCTGAATGAGCTCTCATACAACACCACCACTATTCTTTGAAGAGATTGGTGAATGGAGAGGGAAGGATAGCATGAAGCAAAGTGGTTTGCTGAGTGAGGTCTAGAAGTCTAATGCAGGGGTGTAATTAGCTCCCAAAGTGGAGTGGAGGAGAAAAGAGATGAGCAGTTGTCAAAGTCAAGCAAAGATTTGTGGTGGGGTTGAAAGGCTGGAGATGGTTTCCTAAGTTGTTGACTAGAGAGCAATTGGAAATGAGAGCATGGATCTTGAAACTGGTTGTGTGAAGCCAGTGGCCCTGAAGAGCAATGAGGGTACAGGTTGTTGAGAGGGCTTAAGCTGCAGCATTCTCACTCACCTCAAACCTGTAAAGCAGGGAGAACCTTTTGAGAAACCAATTCTTGAGGTGATCTGAGGTGATGCAAGGGGACATCAGAATTTAGGACCATAGAACCATAGAAAAGTTACAGCACAGAAGGAGGCCATTCAGCCCATCTTGTCCATGCCAGCCCGAGGACACCCAGGTGCCCTTTCTAATCCCACCTTCCTGCACCCGGCCCATAGCCCTGCAGCTTACAGCACTTTAGGTGCAGATCCAGGTACTTTTTAAAAGAGTTTAAAGTTTCTGCCTCTACCACCAACTTGGGCAGCGAATTCCAGACACCCACTACCCTCTGCGTAAAAAAGTTCTTCCTCATGTCCCCCCTACACCTTCTGCCACTTATCTTGAATCTATGTCCCCTGGTTAAAGATTTCTCCATCAAGGGAAACAATTTTGTTTCCAAACTTATGAGAAAATGAACACAGCATCTCACTAACCTCGAAAGGAACGTACTCGGTTAGAAATAGGGTGGTATTGGTATTTGAGGAGAAAGAAGAATTAGGAGAAGCGATCTGAAGAGGCAAAGCTTTTGTTCATACTTAAATTATTAACATACCACACAGAAGAATCTGGCAATTGGTCAAACACAGTCATGATGTTTGGCCATTAATTTCCATGGCAACCACTTTAATCATTTTACCCATGATCACAATGACTGCTAATGCAAGGGGTTTATCCCAAATTGTTTCTTTACTTTACATTGGTACTGAGATAATAAAAGAACTTAACCCGCATGCTATCGATGTTGCCAAACAGCCATAACTTGTGTTTTTATAGTCCCTTTAACATAGTTATGGTTGGATTAAGAGAAAAAAGAAAAAGTGTATTTTTTATAAATTTTACATTTTACATTATCACCAATCAGAAGTATAAACCTGGAGGAATGAGATTCCACAGTTTAACTAGTTAATTTTCAGTGCCAGAGAGGTTGATGAGCAATAATGAACATTCATCACATTTCTAAAAGGGTACTGAGACTTGGAATGACTTATTTTTTTTTGGGATGACTTTCATCATTCGTATGGATTAATGCAACAAAAATTACAGGTTAGCATTAAGAAAGGGAGATCTATAACGTTTAACAGGTCAGAGATGACCCTCATTATTATATAACTCAAGATGAAGCCTGTATATAATTGACCAAGTCTCTCTCCTATTTCCTTCCCTTGTTTCATGATGGTGTCCACAGTCAATTTACTAACATTCATTGTCCTGACTGAGAAATGATGGATAACCATTTAGCTAAGGTTTTGCATTATCTACAGCCAGGCCTTAATATGAATGAGCACCTTCAAACATGGAGGAGAGAAATTGCTGGTGGGGAAATTGCACAAAATATGATCTGCTCATGAGTTAGGGATTCATAAGAATCACTGAATCATTTGTGGTTAGTTACCTGAGATCTTTGATACTGCACATTCTAATTAATAAGTAATTTATAAGCCTGCACTCTCTGGTTTAATTGTCGTAACTCGCAAAACCCTGATAATTTTGACAATTTTAGCGAGCAACAGAGTACAGGGAGCCTCACTAAAAATTGGTCATCCTAACGATGGAATTTAGATAAAAGCCAATAAAAGTTGATCATTCCGACTCTGCTTAATTTAGATAAGGGCGAAGTCCGGTCTGGACCAGATCGTGACCGGGAAATTTGGAAACAGGCTTTTATCAGGAAGGATATTTTTCCATCAATTTTCTATCAAAAAAAAGTTTGCAAATCAATCACAATTCAAGATCAATTGTGGGATCAAGAGTTTACAAATCGCAAAAGAACAAACTGGAGGGGAATAGGAGCGGATTATTAATCCAAGCAGAGATTTGGCCAACAAAAACAGAAAATGCTGGAAAAACTGAGCAGGTCTGACAGCATCTGGGAGAGAGAAACACAGCTGACGTTTCGAGCCCGTACGACTCTTCAGAGCTACAGAGAAGTAGAAATGTGTTAAAATTGATACTGTTTAAGGGAGGTGGAGCAGATGAAGTTGGATAGAAGGCCAGCGATAGGTGGGGGCAAAGGAGAGATTGACAAAGATGTCATGAACAAAAAGTCAAAGGGAGTGTTAATGGTAGTGGTAACAGCTTAAAAAGGTGCTGATAGTGGCATAAAGGTGAGAAAGCCGAATGTGATAACAGCAGCACAAGAAGCACTCTGAAAAGAACAACATGAACAAGTAACAGATGGCCCTGTGGGGGTGGGGTGGAAAAAAAAGGAATCGAAATCAGGATAAAAAAGGCAGGGAGGGGGAGATAAAGGGGGCGAGATAAAGGGGGCGAGATTTGGCCATGCTGGCAAGCTGCATCCGCCTTGAATAAAGATGGCGGCGCTCTCAATGGTCACGGCGGCGCGGTGACGTCGAAGGGCTGCGTGCGCGGTGACGTCGCCGTGCGCCGTGCTCGGTGACGGCCTTTGGCGGGAAGTTCTCAGTGTCTCCCCGGTCTCAGGTAGAAGGAGACAATGGCCGGGGAGGAGGGAGAGGACACGGAGCTGTTCCGGGAAGAGGAGGAGGAGGAGGAGATTCTGACCCCGGCTCAGCTCATCGCTAAGCTGGAGGAGGTGAGGCCCCGGGGTGCACAGCAAGATCCCACAAGCGGCCATGTGACCATGAGCAGATCTCACTGATTTGTTTCTCTCTCTCTGTGATGGATAAATATTGGCCAGGACACTGGGGAGAACTGCGCCTGGGGCACTCCACATCGCCCACCGCCAGATGGCAGACCCGGTTTACCGTCTCCTCCCAAAAACGGTGCCTCCGGCAGTGCAGCACCCCCGTGGTACCGCACAGGGGGTGGGATTTTTTGCGCTCAATCTCCGGAGCGGGACTTGAACCTGGAACCTTGTGACTTGGCAGTGAAAATGCTCCCTGTTTGAGCTGGGTCAGCATTTATTGCCCATCCCTAATTGCCCTTGAGAAGGTGGTGGTGAGCTGCCTCTTGAACCGCTGCAGTCCATGTGGTGTAGGTACACCCACAGTGCTGTTAGGGAGGGAGTTCCAGGATTTTGACTCGGCCACAGTGATGGAAAGACAATATAATTCCAAGTCAGGATGGTGAGTGGCTTGGAGGGGAACTTCCAGTTGGTGGCATTTCCATCCATCTGCTGCCCTTGTCCTTCTAGATGGTAGTGGTCATGGGTTTAGAAGGTGCTGTCGAAGGAGCCTTGGTGAATTCCTGCAGTGCATCTTGTAGATGGTACACACTGCTGCCACTGGGCATCGGTGGTGGAGGGAGTGAATGGTTGTGGATGCAGTACCAATCAAGCGGGTTGCTTTTTACTGGACGGTGTCAAGCTTCTTGAGTGTTGTGGGAGCTGCACTCATCCAGGCAAGCGGAGAGTATTCCATCACACTGCTGACTTGTGCCTTGTAGATGGTGGACAGGCTGTGGGGAGTCAAGAGGTGGGTTACTCGTCTTACTATTCCTAGTCTCTGACCTGCTCTTGTAGCTACAGTATTTATATGGCTAGTCCAGTTCAGTTTCTGGTCAATGGTAAACGCAAGGATGTTGATAGTGGGGGATTCAGTGATAATACCATTGAACACCAGGGGGCGATGGTTAGATTCTCTCTTGTTGGAGATGGTCATTGCCTGACACTTGTGTGGTGCAAGTGTTATTTGCTACTTGTCAGTCCTAGCCTGGATATTGTCCAGGTCTTGCTGCATTTGGACATGGACTGCTCCAGTATCTGAGGAGTCATGAATGGTGCTGAACATTGTGCAATCATCAGCAAACCTCCCCACTTCTGACCTTATGATGGAAGAAATATCATAGATGAAGCAGCTGAAGATGGACACTGGCCTGAGGAACTCCTGCAGTGATGTCCTGCAGCTGAGATGACTGACCTCCAACAACCACAACCATCTTCCTTTGTGCTAGGTATGACTTCAAGCAGCAGAGAGTTTTCCCACTGATTCCGATTGACTCCAGTTTTGCTCGGGCTCCTTGATGCTCAGTCAAATGCTGCGTTGATGTCAAGGGCAGTCACTCTCATCTCATCTCGGGAGTTCAGCTCTTTTGTCCAAGTTTGAACCAAGGCTGTAATGAGGTCAGGAGTTGAGTGGCCCTGGCGGAACCCAAACTGTGTGTCAACGAGCAGGTTATTGCTAACCAAGTACCGCTTGATAGCACTGTTGATGACCCCTTGTATTACTTTACTGATGATCGAGAGTAGACTGAAGGGGCGGTAATTGGCTGGGTTGGATTTGTCCTACTTTTTGTGTACAAGACATATCTGGACAATTTTCCACAAACTGGGTAGCTGCCAGTGTTGTAGCTGTACTGGAACAGCTTGTCTAGGGGCACGGCAAGCTCTGGAGCACAAGTCTTCAGTACTATTGCCAGAATGTTGTCAGGGTCCATAACCTTTGCAGTATCCAGTGTCTTCAGCCGTTTCTTGATATCACGTGGAGTGAATTGAATTGGCTGAAGACTGGCATCTGTGATGCTGGGGACCTCCGGAGGAGGCCGAGATGGATCATCCACTCGGTACTTCTGGCTGAAGATTGTAGCAAATGCTTCAGCCTTATCTTTTGCACTGATGTGCTGGGCTCCCCCATCATTGAGGATGGGGATATTTGTGGAGTCTCCTCCTCCAGTGAATTGTTTAATTGTCCACCACCATTCAGGACTGGATGTGGCAGGACTGCAGAGCTTAGATCTGATCTGTTTGTTGTAGGATCGCTTAGCTCTGTCTATCACTTGCTGCTTATGCTGTTTGGTACGCAAGTATTCCTGTGTTGTAGCTTCACCAGGTTGACACCTCATTTTTAGCTGTTCCTGGTGCTGCTCCTGGCATGCCCTCCTGCACTCTTCACTGAACCAGGTTGAATCACGGTGTTGGGGAGTATTTGATGATACTTTCATTGGAGCAGAGAAGACTGAGGGGTGACCTGATCGAGGTGTACAGGATTATGAGGGGCATGGACAGGGTGGATAGGAAGCAGCTGTTCCCCTTAGTTGAAGGGTCAGTCAAAAGGGGGCATAAGTTCAAGGTGAGGGGCAGGAGGTTTAGGGGGGATGTGAGGAAAAACTTTTTTACCCAGAGGGTGGTGACGGTCTGGAATGCACTGCCTGGGAGGGTGGTGGAGGCGGGTTGCCTCACATCCTTTAAAAAGTACCTGGATGAACACTTGGCACGTCATAACATTCAGGCTATGGGCCAAGTGCTAGTAAATGGGATTAGGTAGGTAGGTCAGGTGTTTCTCACGTGTCTGTGCAGACTCGATGGGCTGAAGGGCCTCTTCTGCACTGTGATCCTGTGATACACTGCTCGCTGCTGTATAAGTCAGCATCCTGGGGGCTACACATTAACCAGGAATTGAACTGGACTAGCCACATAAATACTGTGGCTACAAGAGCAGGTCAGAGACTAGGAATTCTGCAGCGAGTAACTCACTGCCTGACTCCCCAAAGCCTGTCCACCATCTACAAGGCACAAGTCAGGAGTGTGATGGAATACTCCCCACTTGCCTGGATGAGTGCAGCTCCCACAACACTCAAGAAAGCTTGACACCATCCAGGACAAAGCAGCCCGCTTGATTGGCACCCCATCCACAAACATTCACTCCTTCCACCACTGATGCACAGTAGCAGCTGTGTGTACCATCTAAAAGATGCACTGCAGGAATTCACCAAGGCTCATTTGTCAGTACCTTCCAAGCCTGTGACCTCTACCACCTAGAAAGACAAGGGCAGCAGATACATGTGAACACCATCACCTGCAAGTTCCCCTCCAAGCCACTCACTATCCTGACTTGGAAATATATTGCCGTTCCTTCACTGTCGCTGGGTCAAAATCCTGGAACTCCCTCCCTAACAGCACTGTGGGTGTACCCATGCCACATGGACTGTAGCAGTTCAGGAAGGCAGCTCACCACCACCTTCTCAAGGGGCAATTAGGGATGGGCAACAAATGTTGCCTCGGCGAGTACATTCGCACTTCATGAAAGAACTTTCCAAAACACGTTCCTCTCCCTAGTTAGTACAAGCGCGGCCTTGTTGCAGCTCCCTTGGCCTGCCTGTATTTTGCCAGTGGTTGTTGCTAAGACCCCTTAATCTGCTGCTAATCACCGTGTTGGGCTGGCTGCGAGATTTCCCTGTCAGATTTGTCTGGGGAATGTGGCTCACCAGCCTCGATTATCTATCCCGGGTTGCTCTCAGGATGTGGTGTCGAGCTCTTGTCAGTAGGCATTAGACCATTGCCGAGGGCATGGAGCGCCATGTAGAACGGAATCAGAGTCACCAGAAGGACTTGCATCCGCTGAAGAGCTTGAATGCCACTGTTGCTTGCTGTCAGGATTTTAGTTTATCTATTAAACTCCAGTTTGACTGGAGCTTGGTACTTATATTGCTCCTAACCATGTCTCTCTTTCATCTCTACACAGGCCTGGCTGAATGAGAAGTTTTCTCCTGACCTTCTGCAAAGTAAATCTGAGATTGTGGAGTGTGTAATGGAACAGCTGGACCACATGGTAACAATCTGGTGCCTTATTTTGAGGGAGCGCGGGTGACAATTGTTCCACACACAATTGAGATTGCAGTTGACAACCACGGAAAGTATCTGATTTCCCTACTCGTGATAAATCAAATGAGAAAGCGATTCTACCTGAACAGTCGCTTAGTAGTCCAGAACCTTGAACATCGCCGAAAAGAGAGAGACATGTTGCCGAAGTGTTTCATTTTTCACTCGTCAAGACAAAAGCAAGAATACCAAATTTCAAATAATCACAACAATTTATACTCCAGGAGAAAAGAGTGCTGACTGGTTGGCAAGTCGACTCTGATTGGCTGAGGAGTTGCCATGGAGAAAGCAACAGGGGACTATAAGCTTCCCAAGCCCTCGGGTAATTCACAACTTGAACATATTCCCATTGTTTGCAGAGAACGGGCCCCTGCGTATGAATGTGTGTCACTTCTAGCAAGCGTAAAGGAGCCACATTACGAGCTCGACTGATTATCTTAAACTGGTTGTTAGTGTAGTTATTAGCGCACTCGGCTAATTATTTGAAATTTGGCATTCTTGAATTTGTCCTGATGCGTGCAAGACCAAAAGCTTTGGCAACATGTCTCTCTTTTCAGCAATGTCCAAGTTTCTATTCTCCCCTCCCGAGCGTGCTAACTCTGAGTAAGAGGTGGTTCAAAGGGAAAGGGTCACTGTCTGGGACTTGATCCACTGGCTGGTCTTCCTGTGTCAGTAGGCTCTTGTATCGCAGGGAGCGAGCAGCACAGCAAAGCCTTGTCCTATTCTAACATTCACACCCCAGATAACCGGGTGGAGAGAGCCTGGCTCGTTTTACAGTCGATATCACCGAGCGTTGTTCTCTCAGACTGGGCAGAGTTATACCATGTGCTTTAAACCTTGCTCAAGGACTGCCAAAACTGTTCACAATTATTGTCAAGATTCAGAGAAAGATATTTAATCCCAATACTTTGCCTTAATTTAAGGGTGATGTATTTGGGAAAAGGGGTGGGTCAGTCAGGACAGTGTTTGAATCGGCAAATGGTGCCTCCACGCGAGTGTCGAATGTTTTTGGAGCACTACTTTCTAACCACTGAACCAAAAAGAAAGCTCAGACCCCTGCCGTAGGGTCACACTCTCCTTGCCCCTTCCTGGGGAAGGGGCGCCGTCTGACAGAACCTTCCAGAACGGTTGCTGCATTGAGGTTGAACATGCCACGAGGACAGCACCTGAGGTAACACTGACAGCCGCAAAGTCCATGATTTCTTCAGCCATTTTGAGTTAACATCAAATCGCTTTGTGTCTCTTTGCTCGGCCTCTTTTGGTGGCTTTTCAACTGAAATTTGCTGTGAAACTGCGGCAGATTTTTATCCTGTCCCCTGTCACTGGGTTTCGAATTGTGAGGCTAGTTCAAGTCACTTAAATCCCTGTCCCCGAGTGAGCCACTTCCAGGCAGAATCCCATTTGTTCTTTCTCGATTCAGCTGCTTGTGTGACACCATCTTCTTTTACTAATGCGGCCTGTGACTGATGTTTGGTCAATAGCAGTGAGAATTTTACACTTGTGCCTCATTTCTCCTTGGATAGGGGGGACCTGGAAGATTACAAATGTCACACCCCGGGAATACAAGCCTGTCAGTCTAACCTCGGTGGTGGGGAAGTTTTATTCCAAGCAATAATCTGAAACAAACATCAATGGCACTTGGAAAAATATGGGTTAATAAATGGCAGGCAGCATGGATTGGTTCAAAGCAAATGATGTTTCACTTGATTCAGTTGTTTGATAAACTTTTTTTTTTATTCATGGGATGTGGGCGTTGCTGGGGCTAGGCCAGCATTTATTGCCCATCCCTAATTGCCCTTGTTCAGAGGGCATTTAAGTCAACCACATTGCTGTGGGTCTGGGGTCCCATGTAGACCAAACCAGGTGTGGATGGCAGATTTCCTTCCCTAAAGGACATTAGTGAACCAGATGGGTTTTTACGACAATAGTTTCATGATCATCATTAGACCTTTAGTTCCAGATTTTTTATTGAATTCAAATTTTACCATCTGCCGTGGCGGGATTCGAACCTGAGTCCCCAGAGCATTACCCTGGGTCTCTGGAATACTAGTCCAGCGACAATACCACTACACCATTGCCTCCCGTAATGAGCAGAGATTAAATGAGAGTAGTGCAGTTAATGGGTATATGGACTCCTGAAAGGTATTTGATAAAGTACCACACAAAAGACTTGTTTGCGAACTCAAAGGCCGCGGGATTAAAGGGGCGGTGGCAGCGCTGGTACAAAATAGTCTGAGTGACAGAAAGCAGACAGCAGTACTAGTGAACAGTTGTTTTTCAGAGGGAGGGAAGTATAGAGTGGTGCTCGCCTGGTATTGGCATTAGCATCACAGCTTCTTTTGTTACACATTCACTGCCTGGACCGGGATGTACGGGCTGCGGTAACAGACCTCAGGAAGACAGAGGCACACAGCAGATTAAATTTCACGCGGAGAAATGTGAAGCCACACATCCTCGTAGGAAGAATGAGGAAAGGCAATCTGAAACTAAAGGGGACAATTTTGAAGGGGAGACGAGGAACAGGGAAACCAGGGGATGTGTGTACACAGACCTTTGAAGGTGGCGGGACTGGTTGTGAAAGCCGTTTTTAAAAAAAAATATTTGGAGCTCTAGGCTTTATAAAGAAGGGGCTCAAGTACAAAGGCAAACGATTATAAAACAATTCTGAGCACCACATTTTAGGAGGCATGTTGAGGTCTTGGGGAGGGTGAGGTGGAGATTTACTACAATGGTACCAGGGCTGAAAGCTGGGGCGGTTTCTCTTTGGGGCGGAGGGAGATTTGTCACAGTTGTTCAAAATCGTGAAGCGTTTCGACAGGGCTTGATAAGGAGAAGGCCCATACGGACTCGAAACGTTAACTCTGTTTCTCTCTCTCCACAGATACTGCCAGACCTGCTGAGTTTTTTCCAGCATTCCCTGTTTTGGTTTCGATAAGGAGAAACTGTTTCCAGTGGCAGACGGGTTGGTAACCAGGAGATGCAGTTTTAAAGTGGTTGGGAAAAGGAGGTGGGGCAGTGTGAGGAACTTTGTCCTCTGCAGTAAGGATGGTGGAAGCAGATTCTGCAGTAACGTTCGAAAAACTATTTGGATAGTTGTTTGAGACGGAAAAATCTGCAGGGCATTGGGGAAGGAGTAAGGCATGGGCCTAACTGGATAGCCCTTTCAGAGCCAGTACAGACGCAGTGGGCTGAATGGCAGCTTCATGTGCTGTATTGTTCTCTGCTGGTATGAAATTCAGACGCTTTCATTTTAAGAATTTGTCCTCCAACTGCACAAGAGAAATAGCTGCTGTAAGATAGAATACTGTAACAACCTCTCCTAAACCATTAGCCAGCAGAGGAAGCTCTAACCCTTTGGGAGGAATGAACGTTGGTCGGTATGTGATAGTTAGAACTTGCACAAGCAATGGAAACCTTGGAGGGTTGAAACATGGTGGAATGTTATTCATGGTTGTTCATGAATGTGTACAAAACACGTAGAGCGTAGCCAGGTGGCTGGCTGTGTTATAGGACGTGGGCTCTCAGCACAGACTGTGGGCTAAGCCTGGGGCTTTCGAGCCTCTGAGCCCGGGCACCGGAAGCAACGTACTTACCAATTGGGGAGATCTGTAGAATCAAGGCCGTAACCTTGCTCTCCACTGTTTGCCCTTTGGTCCAGGCCAACACATACATTAAAAAAAAGGCGTTAACTGATAGTTATATGTCTGACTGGGAGGCCAGCGATTCACAGTGTGTATGTATTTTAATGCTTTCACAGGAACAGAACCTGCAGCGAGCGAGGGAGGGAGATCTTAAAGTCACCATTCATCGAATGGAGATGGAGAGAATTCGCTACGTCCTCAGCAGCTACTTGAGGTCACGGTTGCAAAAGGTACAGAACTCATGCTTCGGGGTTCCTCAGTGTGAAATGCTTTTACGTTGAGAGAAGGAGCAGTGTGGGAGGGAAGAAACATTCGAGAGTTAGTACAAAGTCCAGCACGGCCGTCACCTTGTTTTGTGCAATTGCTTGGTGTGTGCTAAGCAAATGACTGAATATTATGAGGTTAGTATATTCAGTGAGCAGTGCATTTTGACTCTACAATCAAGCATTCCGGTCAAAAACTTGAAGAGCAAATAGATTTTTTTCCACTTGTTTGTGGTAGGTTCTGTAAATTACTTGAACCTTTATCTTTGGGTTCTTGGCGAGACAGAAGGTTTCAGTGTAACAAATGAAGAGGATTTATGATGTGATAAAGCAATCCTTAACAACCAGGCGATAGTTTACAAATCACACACAGCCTTTACTCTCCAGAGCAGGTCGACTCGAGCTCTGGTCTGTTCTGACTTCTTTCTTCTCTTTTTGATCTTCTTCCTTCTGTGAACGTGTAAAACTGGACCTTTTTGGAGAGTCCTTTTTATCCCCCTCTAACTCTGGTATCCAGCATTTCTCTTGCCGTATTGGTAAAAGCAATTGATTTGCACCATCCCTAACACAATCTTTCTGATCGATACTCCATTCACACTTGCATCAATAGGCCATCAATATACCACTGACAGTGACATCAGTGGATCATCGATACTTCACCAGCAATTGTATCAATGGAGCATCAATACGCAGTCAATAGCTCCATCCTGGGCAAAATCTGTGGCATACAGATCATTTGGAGGCCGAATTGTTAACACCTTTGGTAGCAGTTACAATCAGAAATGTGAAGACAGAATCTGTCTTCCTGTCTTTTCCTGTTAAGACTATACCAGTGCTTCCCAAACCTTTTCCTGGTGTGACCTCATTTTAATGCCTGAGATGTCGAGTGACCCCCCCACCCCGCCAACCCCTGAGTGAAAATTTGGGGAGTACGAGAGTTGTTGAGCTGGGCGGGGTTTGGGGTGGTGGTGAAGTGGGGGGTATTTTAATTCTTGACAGTGTGGGGAATGGGTTCAGCATGGTGGGAGATGATGAGAAGGCACGATTTCTCCCAACAAACCAAAGAAACGAACACCTACCTATCCAAAAGCTTTTTTTTTTGCAGCAGCAATTGGTCCTCAGAGAGCAGTCCATTAGGCCACGCCCACCAACAAAAAAAAAAAGAAACAGGATGATCCAAAGGGCCCTCTCAGCCGGCGGGAATCACTCAGGGGTGGGGGGTCACTCGACATCTCAGGCATTAAAATGGGGTCACACCAGGAAAAGGTTTGGGAAGCACTGGTATAGTCTTAACAAGAAGAGGCAGGAAGACAGATTCTGTCTTCACATTTCTGATTGTAACTGCTACCAAAGGTGTTAACAATTCGGCCTCCAAATGATCTGTATGCCACAGATTTTGCCCAGGATGGAGCTATTGACTGCGTATTGATGCTCCATTGATACAATTTCTGGTGAAGTATCGACCCACCGTTTGGGAAACCCTGGACTATACTCGTTGTTTTCGTTTCCACTCAGTCTCAGTGAATTGCTCTAACATCCCACCCTTAATTCCTATAAATGTCCAGATTCATGTGATATGCCATCCCGAATGTCTAGCCTAATCAATGCAAAGAGATATTCGCGTAAGCAAACAGTACCTGAAATTCATAGTACGATGAAAAATGTATTAAAAATACCCAGATTTCTTAGGTTGGGATGTGAATGCCATTGCCAAGTCCAGCATTTAATGCTTATCCCTAATTGCCCTCCAGAAGGTGGTGGTGAGCTGCAGCCTTGAATGGCTGCAGTGAATATCGTACACCCACACTGCTTTTTTCTGTAGCGGTTTAGTACAGCTTGCCAGGCCACTCCAGAGGGCAACAAAGAGTCAACCACATTGTTGTGGGTCTGGAGTCACGTGTAGGCCAGACCGGGTAAGGACGGCAGATTTCCCTCCCTAAAGGGCGTTAGTGAACCAGATGGGTTTCTGCAACAATCAGTGATAGCTTCTTGATCATTATTAATGAGACTCGCATTTTATTCCAGGTTTACTAATTCATTGAATTTAAATTTCCCCAACTGCTGTGATGGGATTTGAACTCATCTCTCCGGACCATTAATCCGGGTGTCTGAATTGCGAGTCGAGTAACAGTCCTTCTATGCTACCATCCCCCATTCTGATCTCCATGATTTGCCTGAGAATTTACTTCCAATTTTAAAATGTTCAGAGGAAATACATTTGCGTCTTTTTCTTTTATTTCTCTAATTTCTAGATAGAGAAGTTTTTCCCTCATATCTTGGAGAAGGAGAAGTCCCGGCTCGAGGTGGAGCCTTCCTATTTGTCTCCACAAGAATTCGCTTTTGCAAAAGAGTGAGTGCGATAGGAGCAATGGAGGAGAGGCCAGCGTGTATTTTACCAGCAGCTGTGTCTTCAGTCAGGCTTCCAAGACTGAGGCTGACAGATTCTTGTTGCGTAAGGGTATCGAGAGTGAGGGGGCAATTGCCAGGGGAGCTAAGGTCTGATTGGATAGTGGAACGGGGCTTGAGGGGCCGAATGGCCTCCTCCTGTTAGTGTCAATGAAATCTTGCAACTCTCAGTCTAAGCTCCAGCAGAATATAGGGTAGAATTTTTCTCTCATTCAGGCGGGCAGGCACACGCCTGACCCGAGCGAGACTGAAATAGTGCGGGATGACATCAGGCGAGCATTCCAATGTCATCGCGCACCATGGCGATATCTCACTCAGCAGGCACGCGCGAGAGGCAGCAGTGCGCACGCCGACAATGAAGAGGCCTATTAAGGCCCTTAATCCATTAATTAAATCCGATTTTTCACTGACCATCCAACCGTTCGTTTGGCAGGCGGGCGAAAAGGCCAAGTGACCTTTGGATTTTTTATGAAACCTCAGCCACGGGCGGGATGAGATCTCCAATAGGAATTAAAAATAGAATAAAATTGTTGAAATCTCATTCATTACATGTCCCTGCTCATATGTCAGAGTCACATGAGTGGACATGTTTTTAACATTTTCAAAGTCTTTATTTATGTTTTTAAAAACCTTCAGCTCCCTGAGGCGGCTCTGTGCCTTCAGAAAGTTTTCAGTGTGAGCACCCGCGTGCACATGAGCAAACGTCCACGCTCGCCCTCCTCCCGACCCCAGCCCCGCGGCGCTCAGCGGTGCAGCGCGCGGTTCACACTAGCTCGCCGTCGATTGGCCAGCCAGCATGACATCGTGCTCAGGGGCCCGAGCGCGGGCAGCAGTCAGTGTCATGACCATGCCCGCCCGACGAGGTAAAAATCCTGCCCGTGATTATTTTTTTTCCCCTGGCTTCCTCAGTAAAGTTTTGAAGGCCCTGGTATGTTTCCCCACCCCACTCCCCGCCCCTCCAGTCTGTGGTTGATATGTACTGTCAACTCCCATTCCCGGGTGAGCAAAGGAAAACCACTCTTGTTCCCACTCCTGATCTCACTTTAAATCCAAGAGATTCACTAAGGCTCTCTTGGGGTGGGAGAGGGAGGGAAGCTTTGTTTACGTGGAGAAACTGGGGCTTTTTTCACCAGAACAGGAAGGCCAAATTGGGGATCTCTGAGGTGATTGAAATGAGGTGTTTTAATAAAGTAAACGGGAAAGAGCTACTCTCACTAGTCGTTTACTAAACTAAAAATCAACGGAAAGGTGAGGAGACGTTTTTAAGCAGAGACGTTAGAATTTGGACTTGCCCTGCGGTGTTGGGAGGAGAATCCATGAAAATGTCGGAAAGGGAAAGGGATAGGTATCTGAACGAGAAAGTAATTACACGGGGTGTGTGGTGATCGCCAGGGAATTAGGAAAGAGATGCTCTGTCAGACAAGCAGCACAGGGACAGTGGTTCCCTGCACTACAGAAATGTTTGGGATTGGGATACTGGAGGGCTGTTGGTTCCCTTGGAGCCACAGCACATTATTTCAGAGAGAGGAGCAGGACTAGAACAGTTCCTACCCTTCTGAAGGTAGGAACGGATGGCTGGCTCGCTCTGCATCCTAACTCGCCCCAAGTTGCATGAGTTGCTTCTTGTAGGTTGACGCTGCCTCGTTCAACTGCTGCATTGATTTTTCTTTCTTGCATCACAGATACACGGCCAATTGTGAGACGTACCTGAAGAGCCTTGCCCTGAAGCACATGCCTCCTAACTTGCAAATGTTGGACCTCTTAAAAGCTGGTGAGTGCCTTTCAGGTGCCTGTTTCTGAACTAAAATACTTCAGTTGTAAAGACGTGTGGTGGGAAGAAGCCATTTCAAGAGAAATGATTAATTTATTGTACCTTTTCTACCTGCTGTTGACTCTTTTGGGATCTCCTCACTTCTAGGGAGCCATTGCTCACTGTAAGTTTCTCCTTCAGCACTGTATTGTTAATATTACAAAGACACCTGTAAGTCTTTAATTCTGTGCTGACTGGAGCACGCCTGTCTGGATGGTGCTGAGTGAGGTTCTGTGTAACTGTGGCTCGCTTCCTTAATCAGACTTGTTCATTTTCTTTTGCCACCCTCAGCCCCCAAACCCAACCTGGATTCTTTTGTCTTTCTGACGGTGAAGGAAAGGCAGGAGAACATACTCGTGGAACCAGAGACCGAGGATCAGAGGTAGGAGAAATGGTGCTGGATGTGCCACCTTGTGTCCGTGGCTTGCCATTAGGTAAGGGTTTGGGGAGACGAGCTATATGTGCCTCAGAACCTGCAGCATCCACCTCCCCCTCAGGTAAACCGGGTCTGAGTTTAAGGTCTCCCCTCCACCGATGATGCAACAGAATGCTGGTCGGATAGCCTTGTCGACAAATCAGACCTGCGTGTGAAGATTAGTTGCTGGGGCAGGTTTGGGAGTGGTTGCTACCTGGAGGTGTTGTACTTGACAACAGTCAGTGTCTTTGAGAGTGGCAGAAAGTAGAGAATGGGGGATAAAAAAGCTGTGGTGTTTGCATCTAATGGAATGCGCTCCAGACTTGTACAGCTTCACTTCACACTGAGCATTGTATCGAATCCACTCTGCGTCTGACATGATGGGAAAGAGGGAGCTTTAAGTAGCTTTTGCTAATTTAAAATGATTTGATGAATTGCCAAGAGCCCCGCCTACATACAAACGAGGAGCAGGAGTAGGCCATTCGGCCCCTCGAGCCTGCTCCGCCATTTAATAAGATCATGGCCGATCTGAGAGTAGTCTCAAATCTGTATCCCACCTACCCTCGATAAACTATCACCCCCTTGCTTACCAAGAGTCTATCCACCACTGCTTTAAAAATATTCAAAGACTCTGCTTCCACCGCCTTCTCAGGAAGAGAGTTCCAAATACTCACGACCCTCAGAAAAAAAATTTCACCTCATCCTTTTAAATGGGCGACCCCTGATTTTTAAACAGTGACCCCTCGTTCTAGATTCACCCATAAGAGGAAACATCCTTTCCACATCCACCCTGTCAAGACCCCTCAGGATCTTAGATGTTTCAATCAAGTCACTTCTTACTGTTCTAAACTCCAGTGGATACAAGCCTAGTCAGTCCAACCTTTCCTCATAAGACAACCCACCCATTCCAGGTATTAGTCTGGTAAACCTTCCCTGAACTGCTTCCAAAGCATTTACATCCTTCCTTAAATAAGGTGACCAATACTATATACAGTACTCCAGATGTGGTTCCACTAATGCCCTGTATAACTAAAGCATAACCTCCCTATTTTAGTATTAAATTCCCCTCGCAATAAGTGGTAGCATTCTATTAGCTTTTCTCATTACCTGCTGTACCTGAACCTTTTGTGATTCATGCACTCAGACACCCAGATCCCTCTGCATTTGCCTGCAGCATTTACTTCCGTTCTCACAGAAATCTTCATCAAAACAGGGGAGGGAATAGTAGATTTTTTAGTCTACACTCAGGAGATTCTATTTTGCTGATATTTTGAATCCTGCTCTAGTTTCTGCCTCACCCGGACGGGAGTGACTTGGAATCCTTTTTTTCAATGCAGCACCTCCTAAACTGGACTTAAAAAAGAAATATGAATAGCAATGATGATGGTTGCTAGGGAACAGAAGAGGCAGCAGGCCTTTCTTGCTTGGATTACTTCTATCGGATTCAGCTCCTGTAGAGTGTATTGGGGGCATGGTGTAATGTTGAAGGTGCTACACACATGCAAGTTAGTGCTGTGGCTTTCCTGAAATGTCTGATTCTGTAGAATGGGAGGTCAAATCTTGTCTCACCAGTTCTGTGGATTTATACCTTTTGCATGTGAGGGTGTTTTTAAAAAAAAAAGGGCTACTAACCATTAATCTGTACAGTCTGGGTCAGGTATGGTGGCTGACCGGATTATGATTCGCTCTGGGACTGAGCAGTGAGTGCACTTTTAATTGTCATCTTGCAGCCCGACAGGGCCACCCTCTAACTCAAGAGCGTGTGTGTGCTGGAGAATTTGCCGTTGCTGCTCTCGCCCAGAGATCACTGGCCCTCTGCTGTGTTTCAGTTCCACGGGTGCCTGTAGACCACTGGAGCCTTGTGCAAATGGCCCTCCCTTCTGAGACGCGTGAATCTGGACAATGCAGCTGGCTAGTCAACCATGATGGGCATCACAGCTCTGCTTGATCCCGGAGTCACTGCTGTCCTCACAGCTCCCCCAGCAGGGTCATCCGGTAGCCATCAGGAGTGAATTACTAGTCCAATAACATTACTTACTACCCCACTGTCTCAAGGGCTGAATGGCCTGCTCCTATTTCCTGGGTTCAGACTGTAAGCAGGGTTTCCTGCACAAAGGGAGCCTCATGGCCACTGGGATCTCTCAGTCTTCTATTGTTTTGGTTTCTTCTCCCAGGGAGTACACCGTTGATTTGGAGGAAGGGTCCCAACACTTGATGAGATACAAGACGATTGCCCCTCTTGTGGCCAGTGGGGCAGTACAGCTAATATAAATGGAGATCCGGGGAGGTAAGATTAAGTGGATTTGAAACGTGCCAGGTATCTCTCTCCTGAAATTATTGCTGGAGGTAACTTGGATGACAGCGTGCAGGCGCACGCAGGGTGGTGTATTTACAAGATTCTATTATTCTCGATTCCCTGCCCTTCAAAAATCAAAATGCCCTGGTTGTGCAGCTCTGGCTATTTTATAGAATACAGACTTGCAATCCCCTGTTGTGTACTCTATTTTCAGAATCTCAATTACAGTGACTAAGGACAGTGCACAGATTCCATTAGCAGGAGCTGGCTCTGCAGGAACATGGGAAATGGGAGCAGGAATAGGCCATTCGGCCCCACGAGCCTGCTTCAACTAGCTCATGGCTGATTGTCTACCTCAATGCTATTTTACCATGCTAGCTCCATATCCCTTGATGTCATTAATATCTAGAAATCCATAAGTTATTCCAGTCAGCATGGTCATTGGCCCAGACCACAGGAAGGTTAAGAGGACCTTGCTTTGGGGGGCAAGGTCAGCACACAGAACAGTGTGACGCTTCCCAAGCTTTATAGCTTTGCCATTTTGTGTGCCAGCTTTGGATCAATTACTACCTTCCTTACTCTGCTTGCGCGCATGAATTGTACACTCCTCGCTTCCCAAAGCACAGAGCGCTGTGGAGAAAATGACCACTCTTCGTGCTTTCAAATGGCATGGGACTAGGGCAGAACACGGCGGTACAGGCACCAGTCGCTGGCTGATGCCTCTCTTGCTGCTCCACACAACAACAATTAGTTTTTTGAGGTTGTAACTGGCAGGGTAGATAAGGGGGCCAGGGAACGTAAGTGAATAAAAAGGTTTTATCAGTCTAAACATGGGAAGTAGTTTAAATCGGCACTGGGGAGATAAAGGTATTGCATTCAATTTGTAGCTTAACTAGTTAAACTACTTGGTATAACTAAAACAACAGTTGAGTGATGTTTCTAAACTTTGAAACCTAATTAGTTGAATTAAACATAGTGAAGATGGCAGGGACAACGATGTGTTGCAGCTGTAGCATGTGGGCGCTGGTGGACACCAGTGTGCATGTCATGTATTTTGATTTTCAGAAAGCATCCAGTGAAGTCATACAAGAGGTTGCTGCACAAAATTAAGGCTCATGGAATTGGAGGAAATATATTGACACGTTTTGAGGATTGGTTTAATGGACAGGAAACCGAGAGAAGGAGCAAACTGCTCATTTTCATGTTGGCAGACAGTAACCAGCTGGATACCACACTGATCAGTGCTTGGGCCTCGGCCATTTCTGAAATATATTAATGACCTAGAAAAAAGGGACCAGTGTAGCGTATCCAAGTTTGCTGACGGTACAAAGTTAGGTGGGAGAGTAAACGGTGGGGAGGATGCAAGAAAAATCTTAAAACGGGTTAAATGAGTTGGCGAGAGTATGACAAATGGATTTCGATGTGGAGAAATGTGAAGTTATTCACTTTGGTAGGAAAAATAGAAAAGCATAACATTCATTAAAAGGTGAGAGACTGGGAATTTTATTCAGAGGGAACTGGGTGTCCTTGTAAATGAATGACAAAGCTAGTATGCAGGTACAGCAAGCAATTAGGAAAGTAAATGGTATGTTAGCCTATGTTACGAAGGGATTAGAGTATGTGTGAAAAAGCCTTGCTAGAATAATATAGGGCCTTGGTGAAAGCATACTTGGAGCTTTATAACAATTGCACTGCTTCATGCCTGATTCTGCACTCAGTGATTTATGGATATGAATTGGGGTGGAAACTGGGGAAGAAAGGGGCACAGTTTGCACCCAAAGCAGAAACCCTAACCCCAGCTAATGTATGCTGGGGGCCACACAGCAACCCAAACGCCCCTGCACAGGCTGTGCACGTTTTCACCTCCTACGACTGCGGAAAAACAAAAAAATTAAAGGGGCAGGCACTTAGGTCACTCGCGCACTCCAGGGGGGAAAAATTGTTGATGTTAATTGTATAAATTAAGCATCAGGATAAATAGGTCGAGGGAATTCATTATTTGAGCCCATATAAAGAGACACTTATTGACACTGGGGTGGTGAGTAGGGTTAGGAGCTATACGCATGTAAGGTTTCACTTTGTGAATAAATCAGAACTGAGTAACAATTGACTTCTGGTCTCCTCCTTCTCCAAATGGCTGTTAGAAGTTTAACAGTGGGAACATTGCCCCAGGTTTCCCCTCGCATTGTGGCCGGATTCGGTGACCAGAAGATTTTCTTCATGTTTAGTGGTTTGTCTATTTTCCTTGGAGGTCAGTTTGTGCCTTTGATGAGGTATAAGAGTTTGTCAGGGAACATTTTGTATTTTTCTCTGTATCAATACCAAGTATAACCAAAATGGTAGGGGATTTGGATCTGGAGGAATGGGGGTCGACAGAGTGGTTTAAACTTGGAAAGGGGAGGAAATGCTAAATCCATTTTTCATTTTCTTTCAGAGTCTGTTACCTGCACGAACCTCAAGAATTTGGGCCCACGTTTTCTTGTAGAACAATAGTCCTGGTTTGTGAGTGTGTCTGGTTATTATTGAAAGGGCTAATAAAATTATTTGTCACATTTTGATTCTAGCTTTTATTGTCAGTCACAATAGAAGACACAAGTTGCAAGAAATAGAGGGCAACCTAAGTGATAAAATTATTTTATCCCTCTACTCACAGGTGGTGTAGTGGTAATGTCACTGGACTAGTAATCCAGAGGCCATAGGGACACTGGTTCAAATCCCATCACAGCAGCTGGTGGAATTAAATTCTAGTAATAAATCTGGAATATAAAGCTAGTGTCAGTGATGGCGACCATGAAACCATCATTGATTGTGGTAAAAACCCATCTGGTTCACTAATCCCCTATTGGGAAGGAAATCTGCCGTCCTTACCCGGTCTGGCCTACATGTGACTCCAGACCTACAGCAATGTGGTTGACTCCTAACTGCCCTCTGAAATGGCCAAGCAAGCCACTCAGTTCAAGGGCAATTAGGGATGGACAACAAATGCTGGCCTTGACAGTGATGCCCACATCCCATGGACAAATGTGTAACCATAAATATGAAAAGAGTTTTACATCAAGTTTGAAAATGATGCAGTTCAATCCAAAACTAGGGTCTTTAATCTAAACAAAGGAAGCTACTAAAGTAGGAGTGGTAAAATTGGCTGAGGTAGACTGGGGAACAACATTAAAAGGTAAGATGGTAGGTAGACAGGCAATGAAGAATTAATACATGGTTTGCAACAAATTTACATCCTTTAGGCAAAAAGAAGCCAGTAGGAAAAGTGACCCAATCACTGGCTAACAAGAGAAGTTATAGATTCTATTAGATCAAAGGAAGGGGAATATAAAGTTGCCTAAAAAGGTAGCAAGCCTGAGGATTGAGAGCATTTTAAAATTCAGCAAAGGAGGACCAAGAAATTGATAATGAAAACGAAAATAGAATTTGAAAGTAAACCAGCGAGGAACATTAAAACAGAGCGTGGCTTCTACAGGTATGTAAAAAAAGGATAAGATTACTAAAGAGAAATGTGGGTCCATTACAGGCAGAGACTGGAGAATTTATACCTGGGGAATAAGGAAATGGCAGTGAAACTAAATAGTGCTGGAGAAATTAATGGGACTGAAAGTTGGTAAACCGCCTGGGACTTGATGATCTACATCCCGGAGTTTCGAAAGAGGTGGCTGCAAAGACAGTGGATGCATGAGTGATCACCTTTCAAAATTCGATAGATTCTGGAATGGTGCCTGTGAATTGGAAGGTGGCAAATGGAACCTGTTATTTAAGAAAGGAGGGAGAGAGAAAACAGGGAACTGCAGACCTGCTAGCCTGACATCAGTGGTAGGGAAAATGCAAGAATCTACAATAAAGGATGTGACAACAGGGCACTTGGAAAATAATGGTAGGATTGGGCAGAGCCGATGTGGATTTATGAAAGGGAAATCATGTTTGACTAACCAGTTGGAGTTTTTTTGAGGATGTTACCAGCAGGATAGATAAGGGTGTGGTTTATTTGGATTTTTAGAAGGCTTTCAATAAGGTCCCACGCAAGAGGTTAGTAAGCAAAATTGGAGCATATGGGATTGGGGGGTAATATACTTGGCATGGGTTGAGGATTGGTTAATGAACTGAAAACAGAGAGTAGGAATAAATGGATCATTCTCAGGTTGGCAGGCTGTGACTAATATACCATTCGCTTTCCAAGCAAGGATCAGTGCTTGCACCCCAGCGATCCACAACCTGTATCAATGGTTTGGATGCGAGGACCAAATGTAATATTTCCAAGTTTGCTGATGAGACAAAACTTGGTGGGAATTGAGTTGTGAGGAAGATGCAAAGAGGCTTCAAGGGATTTAGACAGGCTGTGAGTGGGCAAGAATGTGGCAGGTGGAATATGATGTGGAAAAATGTGAAGTTATCCACTTTGGTAGGAACATCAGAAATGCAGAGATTTCTTAAGCGCAGGGAGATCGGGAATTTGATGTCCAAAGGGACCTGTGTGTTCTTGTCCATAAGTCACTGAAAGCTAACACGTAGGTGCAGCAAGCAATTAGGAAGGCAAATGCTGTGTTAGCGTTTATTACAAGGGGATTTGAGAATAGGAGTAAGGAAGTCTTGCTGTAATTGTATAGAGCCTTGGTGAGACTGCATCTGGTGTTTTGTGTACAGTTTTGGTCTCCTTACCATAAGACATAGGAGCAGAAATTAGGCCATTCGGCCCATTGAGTCTGCTCCGTCATTCAATTATGGCTGATAAGTTTCTCAACCCCATTCTCCCGCCTTCTCCCCGTAACCTTTGATTCCCCTTACCAATCAAGAACCTATCTATCTCGGTTTTAAATACACTCAATGACCTGGCCTCCACAGCCTTCTGTGGCAATGAATTCCATAGATTCACCACTCTCTGGCTAAAGAAGTTTCTCCTCATCTCTGTTCTAAAAGGTCTTCCCTTTACTCTGAGGCTGTGCCCTTGGGTCCTAGTCTCTCCTAATGGAAACATCTTCCCCACGTCCACTCAATCTAGGCCTTTCAGTATTCTGTAAGTTTCAATCAGATCCCCCCCATCCTTCATCGAGTATAGACCCAGAGTCCTCAAACATTCCTCATATGGTAAGCCTTTCATTCCCGGGATCGTTCTCATGAACCTCCTCTGGACCCTCTCCAGGGCCAGAACATCCTTCCTGAGATACGGGGCCTAAAATTTCTCACAATATTCTAAATGTGGTCTGACCAGAGCCTTATAAAGCCTCAGCAACATGCCTGCTTTTATATTCTAGTCCTCTCGAAATAAATGCCAACATTGCATTTGCCTTCCTAACCACCGACTGAACCTGCAAGTTAACCTTAAGAGAATCCTGGACTAGGACTCCCAAGTCCCTTTGCACTCCAGATTTCTGAATTCTCTCCCCATTTAGAAAATAGTCTATGCCTCTATTCTTCCTACCAAAGTGCATAACCTCACACTTGCCCATTCTCCTATCCTGTTCAAATCCTTCTGCAGCCTCCCCGCCTCTTCAATGCTACCTGTCCCTCCACCTATCTTTGTATCATCTGCAAACTTAAGGATGTACTGACCATACAGGGAGTATAACGAAGGTTCACCAGACTGATCCCTAGGATGGTGGGACTGTCCTACAAGGAGAGATTGAGGAGACTGGGCCTGTATTCTCTCGTTTAGAAGAATGAGAGGCGACCTCATTGAAGTGTACGAAATTCTTACAGGGAGTGACAAGGGTGATGCCAGAACAATGTTTCACCTGGCGGGGGGTGGGGGTTGTCTAGAGCTAGAGGCGAAGCCTCAGAATAAGGGGTCGGCCATCTAGTACTGAGATGAGGAAGAATTTCCTCACTCAGAGGGTGGTGAACCTTTGGAATTCTCTACCCCAGAGGGCTGTGGAGGCTCAGTGATTGAGTATATTCAAGGCAGAGATCAATAGATTTCTAGATATTAAAGACATGAAGATAGTGCAGGAAGATGGAGTTTCAAGTCGAAGATCAGCCCTGATCTAATTAAATGGCGGAGCAGGGTCGAGGGGCCGAATGGCCCCTACATTCCTAATAAATAAAACAAATATCAGAATTGGGGAGATACGAGTATTGTATTAATTAGTTAATTAAGCTACTTGGTACAATGACAGACAACACTTACTTTTCCAGAGCCACTTTATCCAATTCAGGGTCACAGAAAGTTGGAGCCTATCCCAACAGGGGGGATACACCCAGGACAGGACGCCAGTCCATCACAGGGCCCACACTAAGGGGCAATTTAACTGTAGCCAATCCATCTAAGCAGCATTCTGTGGACAGTGGAAGGAAACCAGAACACCCGGTGGAAACTCTCAAACTCCACACAGCCAGACACCCGAGGTCAGAATCAAACCCTGGTCCCTGGAGCTGTGAGACAGCGACACTAACCACTGCACCACTCAGCTACAACCAGCAGTTAAATGATATTTCTAAACTTAAGGCTTAATTAGTTAAACATAATAAAGATGGCAGAGCAGGTGATGTGTTGCAGCTGTAGCATGTGGGCGCTGGTGGACACCAGTGTGATCCACGGCAACCACATCCGCACTGAGTGCATGCCGAGGAATTTCAGCTCGGAGTTGATGAGCTGGAGTCTGAGTTTCAGACATTACGCTGCGGCAGAGAGGGGGCAAGTTACCTGGACATTTTATTTCAGGAGGCTAGGCACTTCAGATTAGGTCCGTCCATGCACAGGAGGTTAAGGACATTTTGGGGTTTGAGAGGAACTTGGAGGGGAAGGACCCAATTGTCGTCATCCCTTCCTAATCTTTGCCTCTGTAGAGACAAGACACGAGGGGGGGGCACAGGATTGGCAACATCTGGAGGGCTCATTGGAGAATCTCCCAAGACCATCATCAAGTCGGACCATGCCTGTCATGTAGCCTCTGCAGTGCACCCATTTACCATCAACTTTGGCTCCCTCCTTTACTGGAACTCCACCGTGGAGTGAGGGGTCACACTCCTGCAATTGGACATGGAGCTGGTGGTGCTTACGTGAGCCACTGCTCTTTCTCGTTGGTGACAGAGGTTGCGGAGCTGGTCAACAGGAATGCCGGATCAAACGGCTTTACATCATGGATGGCTGAGGAAGAAAATGCATATCAAAGGGGCAGATAGGAACACAAACAGAGCAAATGCTGTTTAAAAAAAAAATCCAAGTCATTTCCAAAGACAATCTCCTTACTGAGTCGTTCAATGGCTCTGATATTTACTGGCGGGTAAAACTTTCACCTTGTGTTGCTCATGCAGCCACGCAAAGGCCTGGCTTTCATTCCTCGTTTTTGCTGTGTTAACTAACGTCAGGCAGTTTGTCACAGCACCCCTGTGCTGTGCAGCAACAGAACTAGTAGGGTTCCCACTCCTGATGGCTGCCTGGTGACCTGTGACCTGTGTGAATGTCAGGCCAGCTCAGTTGGCCATGATTATGAACTGTGGACACTGGAGCCTGAAGAAGAGATAATTGAGCGGGTTACTGAAGGGCTGCCCATGTAGGTGGATCCTTAATCCCTTTCGGAGGGGAGATATTGAAAAATAATGTGGGTTGCGGAGGGGTTGCGGGAAGGGCAGGTTTTAGCTCTGTTTAGTGAGGTTTGCTTTGCTGGTTTCTGTTTTATTTCACACAGTCTAGATCAGATCAGCCTTTCTGTTAGTGGTGGATGAAGGGAGCTGAGTTTTTACTTCAGTACAGACTGGATACAAATTACAACACAACCCGCTGAGCAATTCTTGCCAAGAATTGACTGAGGCTGTAAATTTTAAAAAAGGAGAGATCTGATGACCACCTCCCAACCAACCCCAGCGCTCGGCCCCTCGTCGAACCTCAGCATGGAGTTCAAATCAATACAGGTCCTGCTGCATTCTTCCTCCCCAGGTACCAGTCAGCAAATGCTTTGTTAATGATTCTTCAAGTTGTTTGGTTATTTCCCCATCTTCCATATCTTGAAACTCGCTGACCGGCCTCAGCGAGAGACTAACTGACCCACTCAGCTTGATCAGCAGCTTGTGCGTGAGTTAGCTGTTATCAGCCAGGGTAGCATTGAGGATGCAACAATTGGGCCTTGTCCCCAGGGGTCGTGGCCAACTGGTTTTGGCTCCTTCTCCCCGATTTGCTGCCAAGTAACCCTGACCTTCGGGGCTTCCTGCATTGTGGGTCGTGACCCCTGGTCGGGTCACGAGAAGAGATTCTCAGGTTGTGAACTCCGAGGTAGCAATGGTTGCTGTGGAGCTGCGACTGAACGGCAACAGCTGCAAGGCCCCTTTAAATCCTCGCTTTTTTGTTTCACGATGGCACGCAGCCTAGCTGACCGATCCTTTTGAGGCCTGATTCCTGCTACAAAATTTAAAAAAAAGCCAGGGAGAAGATGGGTTTTTTAAAAATCCCTGAAGATGAAATGCTTTGCCTGCCCCTCACCCTGCTCTTCACCATCCCCCACCCCACCGCTCTCACAGCTGAAGAGTGACAGCAATTTTCAAGATGGCCCCACAGAGGGAAAGTTTGGGATGCATTGCCCTAGTTGAAAGTCCATGTTAGATGGGAAGAGGTTTGGATTTGATGTCTCTTCCTGTCTGATTTGCCTCCTAGCTCCAATGTGAAGAATGACTACCTGGTCAGGGCACTACTAATGCCTCTGGTACTTCAGCTTAATCTGTACAAGAGCAACTGGTTTGTGAGTCTGTGAGTGTGAGAGTCTGTGTGTGTGTGTGAGAGTCTGAGAGTGTGTGTGTGTGAGAGTCTGTGAGTGTATGAGTGTGAGTGTGTGTGAGTGAGAGTGTGTATGAGTGTGAGTCTGTGAGTGTGAGTCTGTGTGTGTATGAGTGTGAGAGTCTGTGTGTGTGTGTGAGTCTGTGTGTGTGTGAGTCTGTGTGTGTGTGAGTGTGAGAGTCTGTGTATGTGTGAGTCTGTGTGTGTGAGAGAGTGTGAGTCTGTGTGAGTGTGAGAGTCTGTGTGTGTGTGAGCCTGAAACAAAAACAAAAATAGCTGGAAAAACTCAGCAGGTCTGACAGCATCTGTGGAGAGGAATACAGAGTTAACGTTTTGAGTCCGTATGACCCTTCATTAGAACTAAAGAGGAATGAGAAATGAGGTGAAATATAAGCTGGTTGAGGGGGGGTGGGATAGGTAGAGCTGGATAGAGGGCCAGTGATAGGTGGAGGCAAAGGAGAGATCGCCAAAGATGTCATAGGCAAAAGGACAAAGGGGTGTTGATGGTGGTGATATTAGCTAAAGGAGGTGCTAATGGTGACATTAAGGGTAGAAAGCAGGATGAGCAAGCTACAGATAGCCCTAGTGGGGGTGGGGTGGGGGGAAGGGATTGAAATAGGCTAAAAGGTGGAGATAAAACAATGGATGGAAATAAATTTTAAAATAATAGAAATAGGTGGGAAAAGAAAAATATGTAAAAAATATATACAATAATTATTAGAAAAAAGGGGATCAAAAAGTGGTTGAGGATGGAGGAGAGAGTTCATGATCTGAAGTTGTTGAACTCAATGTTAAGTCCGGAAGACTGTAAAGTGCCTAGTCGGAAGATGAGGTGCTGTTCCTCCAGTTTGCATTCAGCTTCACTGGAACATTGCAGCAAGCCAAGGACGGACATGTGGGCATGAGAGCAGGGTGGTGTGTTGAAATGGCAAGCGACAGGGAGGTCTGGGTCATGCTTGCGGACAGACCGAAGGTGTTCTGCAAAGCGGTCACCCAGTCTGTGTTTGGTCTCTCCAATGTAGAGGAAACCGCATTGGGAGCAGCAAATGCAGTAGACTAAATTGAGGGAAGTGCAAGTGAAATGCTGCTTCACTTGAAAGGAGAATTTGGGCCCTTGGACGGTGAGGAGGGAGGAAGTAAACGGGCAGGTGTTGCATCTTCTACAGTTGCATGGGAAGGTGCCGTGGGAGGGGGTTGAGGTGTAGGGGGTGATGGAGGAGTGGATCAGGGTGTCCCAGAGGGAACGGTCCCTGCGGAATGCCGCCAGGGGGGGTGAAGGGAAGATGTGTTTGGTGGTGGCATCAGAGTTGGCGGAAATGGCGCCGTCAACACCCCTTTGACCTTTTGTTTATGACATCTTTGGCAATCTCTCCTTTGCCTCCACTTATCACTGGCCCTCTATCCAGCTTCACCAGTCCCACCCCCCCCTCAACCAGCTTATATTTCACCACATTTCTCATTCCTCTTTAGTTCTGATGAAGGATCATACCAGCTTGAAACGTTAACTGTATTCCTTTCCGCAGATGCTGTCAGACCTGCTGAGTTTTTCCAGCTATTTTTGTTTTTGTTTCAGATTTCCAGCATCCGCAGTATTTTGCTTTTCTATGTGTGTGAGCCTGTGTGTATGTGTGAGTGGGTCTGTGTGTGCGCATGCGAGAGTGTGTGTGAGTGTGAGAGTGTGTGTGTGTGTGTGAGAGTCTGTATGTGTGCGTGAGTCTGTGCATGTGTGTGATTGTGTTTGTGTGAGTGTGAGAGTTTGTATGTGAGAGCCTGTATGTGTGTGTGAGAGCCTGTATGTGTGTGTGTGAGTCTGTGTGTGCGTGTGTGTGAGTCTGTGTGCGTGTGTGAGTCTGTGTGCGTGTGTGAGTCTGTGTGCGTGTGTGTGAGTCTGTGTGCGTGTGTGAGTCTGTGTGCGTGTGTGAGTCTGTGTGCGTGTGTGTGAGTCTGTGTGCGTTTGTGTCTGCAAGTGTGTGTGTGTGTGTCTGTGTGTGTGTGTGTGAGTCTGTGTGTGTGAGTCTGCGTGTGTGTGTGAGTCTGTGTGCGTGTGTGTGAGAAAGAGTCTGTGTGCCTGTGTGTGTGAGAGTCTGTGTGTGTGAGGGCCTGTGTGACTCTGCGTGTATGTGTGTGAGTCTGTGTGTGTGTGTGTGAGAGACAGTCTGGGTGCGTGTGTGTGCGTGAGTCTGTGCATGTGTGTGATTGTGTTTGTGTGAGTGTGAGAGTCTGTATGTGACAGTCTCTATGTGAGAGTCTTTGTGTGTGTGTGTGAGAGCCTGTGTCTGTGTGTGAGAGCCTGTGTGTGTCTGCAAGTGTGAGTGTGTGTGTGTGAGTCTGTGTGTGTGTGTGAGTCTGTGTGCGTGTGTGTGAGAAAGAGTCTGTGTGCCTGTGTGTGTGAGAGTCTGTGTGTGTGAGGGCCTGTGTGACTCTGCGTGTATGTGTGTGAGTCTGTGTGTGTGTGTGTGAGAGACAGTCTGGGTGCGTGTGTGTGCATGAGTCTGTGCATGTGTGTGATTGTGTTTGTGTGAGTGTGAGAGTCTGTATGTGACAGTCTCTATGTGAGAGTCTTTGTGTGTGTGTGAGAGCCTGTGTCTGTGTGTGAGAGCCTGTGTGTGTCTGCAAGTGTGAGTGTGTGTGTGTGAGTCTGTGTGTGTGTGTGAGTCTGTGTGTGTGTGTGTGAGTCAGTGTCTGTGAGAGAGAGTCTGTGCGTGTGTGTGAGAGAGTCTGTGTGCGTGTGTGTGAGAGAGAGTCTGTGTGTGTGTGTGTCTGTGTGTGTATGTCTGTGTGTGCATGTGTATGAGTCTGTGTGCATGTGTTTGAGTCTGTGTGCATGTGTGTGTCTGTGTGTGTCTGCATGTGTGTGCGAGAGTCTGTGTGTGTGTGTGAGTCTGAGTGTGTGAGAGAGAGTCTGTGTGCGCGTGTGTGTGTGTGAGAGAGTCTGTGTGTGTGTGAGTCTGCGTGTGTGTGTGTCTGCGTGTGTGTGTGTCTGCGTGTGTGTGTGAGTCTGTGTGTGTGTGTGAGTCTGTGTGTGTGTGTGAGTCTGCGTGTGTGTGAGAGTCTGTGTGTGTGAGTCTATGTGTGTGTGTGTGTAGACCCTTGAGCCTGTACCTCTCTTCATTTTGATCATGGCATCTTTGAAGAAAGCACAACACAGAACCTTTGTAAACTACAGCTTAATAAGAGAAAGATCTGACTCGACAAGCCATTTGGTAGATATATGGGAAAAGTGGGTAAAAGGAATTCACTGCCATGTCATTGATTTGGGCCAGTAGCAGACCTTTGCAAGGTTTCATTGTCAGTGCTGTCAGCGCAAGAACTATTTTAAACTTACTAAATTTGTGAGCCGCACAAACAGGTCGATGAGACAACTGGCCATGCTGATTGTAGAAGGATTTAGATCAATTGGGGAAACAAATGTTGGGATTAAATTTAATACAGACTGATGTGCAATCTGGCAAATTGAGTATAAAATACCTTACGCTGGTGTACAGTCAACAGAATAGGGACAGGGACTTAGACAGAGACCCAGGGATAAGCTGACAGAGTTGGCTCATCTCATCCTCATTGTACAAAGGATTAGGTGGTATCAACAAGCGACCTCAGGCAGTGACGGCAGCAGGACCAGAGCAGGGTGAATTTAAATGTGAGAAGTAAGTTTAAAAGAGAGATGATTAAAAATGGCCCTGCGTGACAGGTTTGGACAGAGCCTGGTCAGAATAGCTAAAGTGCACAGCTAATGATTGACATTAACCAGAGGGAGCATGTCCACAATTTAACGATGGACCACCATCTACTACGGAAGCCCCCGAAAATCTATCCACTCAAAAGGGGCTAATTTTTGGAATTATCGAACAGGTAAGGTCACGAGGGCAGATATCCAGGATATTCAGTATGCAGTTTGGCTGGATTTATCAGAATATTATAAGGACCACAAAGGCCTTTTCTTGTGTTATTAAGTTAGTGTCAGGAGCAGAGGGAATAAAGGGAAGTCCCTCTAGCTTAGTTTACCCCCTTCTTCTTTGGGCATGAGTGAAAATTACTCTGCATGATCCAGCATCTTTGTGGGTGGCAGGTCAAACTGATGAGGGGGTTAAGGAAAGTGTATGGAATACTTGGTGTTGTAGAGGGGGCATTGGGTACAGCAAGGAAGAAGCCATGCTAAACCTTTATAAATCTCTGGTTAGGCCTCAGCTGGAGAGTTGCTTACAATTCTGGGCACCGCACTGTATCGCCGTTCCTTCAGTGTCGCTGGGTCAAAAATCCTGGAGCTCCCTTCCTAACAGCACTGTGGGTGTACCTACACCACATGGACTGCAGCGGTTCAAGAAGGCAGCTCACCACCGCCTTCTCGAGGGCAATTAGGGATGGGCAACAAATGTTGGCCTGGCCAGCGATGCCCACGTCCCATGAAAGAATGAATGAAACAAAGCTTTAAGAAGGATGTCATGACATTGGAGAGGGTAGAGAAGAGCCTCACCAGGATGGTACCAGGGATGAGGATGCCAGTTATGTGGGGAGATTGAAGAAGCTGGGATTGTTCTCAGAGGAGAGAGGAGACACCCAAGAGATATTCAGAATTATGAGGGGTTTGGTTGGGCAAGTGGGGAGAAACTGTTACCTTCTGCAGTCAGTCGATAACCAGAGGTCATAGATTTAAAAGCAATTGGCAAAAGAACTAGAGGGGAAAATTCCTTTCGCACACAGGGATGTTAATATTTAGAATGCATTACCTTGAAAGAGTATTTGAAATTTTCAGAAAGATATTGGACATGTGGATGAATTTGCAGGGTTCTGGGAAAAAGCTAATCTACGTCCTAAGTTAGACAGATCTTTCGAAGAGCTGCCTTCTGTGCTGTATGACTCTCGTGAGGTCAGATTTTGAGGCCAAACAGTGTGCAAGGGGAATGAAACTTGCTTGCAAATTTAGGGTGGGAGCAAAGTTATGGAAGGGATAGAACACTAGGAGAAGCATTTTCACTTGAATTTGGTGAATATGGAGCTGGAGTAGGTCTCTGAGCACAGGTGCTTTAGTCCCTCAGTACTGCGCCGGGACATCAGCCTGCTGAAGTTCTCTGAAGTGTGTCTTGAGCGCACGACCTCCTGATTCAGGTGCGAGTGCTACCAGCGAGCTACGACTGACAGCTGGGCAAGATGTGGAGTTTGAAGCTAGGCTCAGCCTAGCGGCCACCGCTTGTGTGTTTTGTGTAGCAGGGAGAATTGCACAACATGGGGGTGACAGAATTTAAGGGTCAGGTTGTGATTGTCTTGCACTCCGATTTAACTTCCTGCCTAACGCTTGCCATTTCTCTGAAGTGATATTGTGTAATATTTTGCAATCCTTGTACAACCCTGCAGTAATGGTTCATTATGGCAGAGGGTTCAAGTGTTACAGAAACACAAATTACAAATCAGGAAGTAAAAGGGAAGCTAGACTAAGCTTTTATGACAAAGGGCTAACTGAGTTGTGGAAGAAATCACGATGTCATGGGTCTTTGCTGAACTCCTGATTCAACTTGGTCACAGTGTCACTTGCAGAATTGGGGGCCAATTCTGATGGGGAAGAAGAGAAAACAAGAGTTAATTCAGTTAAATTGTTAATCATGGAATGATAGGCTAGTCCAGCACAGAAAGAGGCTATCAACCCTGTGAGTCTGTGACAGCTCTTTCAAAGGACCATTCAGATAGTCCCACTCCCCCACTCTTGCCCCCAGGTCCTGCAACGTTTTTCTCCTTCAGGTATTTAACCCTTTGAAGGCTGATATTGAATGTATCCACATCCCGATGAGGCAGTTGCATTCCTAAATACCAAGTGCATTAAAAAAATGAGTTTTTCCTCATTTTATTTTTTGCCAATCCCCTTAAATCTGTAACAAAGACAAAAAATGCTGGAAATGCTCAGCAGGTCTTAAATCTGTACCTTCTGGTTGTCAATCCTTAAGCCATTGAAAAATTTATCTTTCTTTAGTCCACCAAACTGGCTTCATGATTTTAAACTCCTCTATCAAATCTCTCTGCTCCAAGAAGAGCTATCCCAACTTTTCCAATGAATTAATCCTTCATTCCTGGAACCATTCTAGTAAATCTCTTCCAGACCCTCTCCAAAGCCTTCACATCCTTCCTTAATTGCGGTGCCCAGAACTGGACGTAGCTGGGATGAATTAATGTTTTTTTTTACAGGTTTATCATAACTTCCGAGCTTGTGTACTCTCTACCTCTATTTAAAAATCCTAGAATCTGATTTAAGGTGATTGGCAAGAGAACCAGAGGTGAAAGGAAACACTTTTTGACACAGTGAGTTGCTGTGATCCGGAATGTGCTGCCTGAAAGAGAATTGGATTAAAACATGAAGGGATAAATGTATAGGGCTATGCCAAGGCATACCAAGGGCAGGCAGTAAGAGTGGGAGAGAGTCAGCCACGTGATGGAAAGAAGGTTGGAACCTCTACCATCACTATCCATAGCTCCAGACTACAACATGCATGTAAAAGTGCCTGTTGACACAGCAACCCAGAGTCTTTTGGGGGGTGGGCCTTTTGAAAATGACCGCTGCAATTTCTACCTTAGCACCCACCTGGACCACCCTTGGTACCGCCAGCATTTTTAGCAACTCATCTTCCTTTTAGTGTCGTCGGACAGCCTCCTTGTTTAATGTAACTTTGGCAGAAACAGATGATCGGGCCAAGATCACATTGTGGGTTGTGTTATCTCCGCCTGTTGTGCATCCATGCTCACTATGAGCACGGACAAGATCATCGCCTCCTGCCCCCTTGGATTCTGCCTGTCAGTGGGAGCCAAGCCGAACTTTTGTTTATGTTTCTTTTTCCCGCCTTGCTGAAAAGGAGTAATTAATTGTTTTAATCAGAAGGATCTCCTGACACATCCATCAATATGTCTTAGCAGCTGATGGGCGAGCTGTTCACACACTTGAAATAAGAAATGGCTTTGTGCTCTTTCCCTTTCTGTAGCCTCGGCCGCTACTGCTGCTAGGGATTAGAAATAGCCTGCACCTCTGACAGACAACTGTTCCAGCAAGAGGGCAGCGGCTGAGCCTCATGATGCCTGGCACTCATCTCCCCTTACAGTGTGAGTGGCTCTGTCTACAGTGCAAGGTCACTCGGTTCCATGGACTGAGTCATCATGTTATGTGACGAGAGGCAGAAACCTCACTTACAGCTGCTGCTTAGACCAGGCCTTGAACAGGAAGTGTTTCGCAGAATCGGAGAAAGATTACAGCACAGATCTCGTCACTCCACTCATGCCCTGCCTCCAGGATATTCCCTCTCATTTTCAGAAAATTGGTACAGTTCAGACTCGAGCTTAATTCAGGTGGTTTTATATACTTTTTTCTCAACTTGCTGATCTTTCTTGGGCAACCACCCAGAAGGAACAAAACAGTTCAGACCAGTACTCTTATTTCCCAGTTTTTACTGGTGTTCCATTTTAAGGTATACAAGACCAGTTCGGACCAGTATTCTTATTTCCCAATTTTTACTGGTGTTCCATTTTAAGGTATACAAGACCAGGATGCTAAATTCCCAGTTTTTACTGGTGTTCCATTTTAAGGTATACTAGACCAGTTCGGACCAGTAGGCTAAATTCCCAGTTTTTACTGTTTTTTTTACTTTTGGGTGGGAGACATTCAGCAGGGTCAACAGTTGGAGTCACAACTGGTCCCTGTGCTGGGCCAGTTAAATAACTAGACTAGAGTTTCCTCCCATTCGTCATCATCAACAATATCTAACCAGCACCACAACTAACAACAACATCCTTCAATGACAATGTACAACAACGACTTCACAGCAGCAATTTATTTTTTATTCTTTCACGGGACGTGGGCGTCGCTGGCTAGGCCAGCACTTATTGCCCACCCCTAATTGCCCTTTGAGAAGGTGGTGCCGAGCTGCCTCCTTGAACTGCTGCAGCCCCTGTTATGTAGGTACACCCACAGTGCTGTTGTGGGGGGGAGTTCCAGGGTTTTGACCCAGCGACAGTGAAGGAAAGGTGATATATTTCCAAGTCAGGATGGTGAGTGGCTTGGAGGGAAACTTCCCATGTATCTGCATGGTATTATGTGAGCCACATAAGGAGATATTAGGTCAGATGACCAAAAGCTTGGGTAAAAAGGTAGGTTTTAAGGAGTGACTGACAGGAGGAGAGCACTAAGCAATGGGTGAAAAATCTAACCATGCAATTTCATTATTAATTCCTGGATTGGGGCCCATTTTCGAGTGTACGTGCACGATCTGTGTCCCACAGGCCGTCAAAGCATCAGAGGGCATTACCAAATCAAGGAAATGCAAGTTGCATTGTCACATCCCAGCCAGATAAAGGCTGTTACAAATCTCCTCATATCTGGTGACTTAACGTCATTAACCCAAGAAGGATTTCTAGAAATAAAATGTCTGTGTAACCATTACGCAAGCAGGTTGGTGAATCTGCAAAAATTCCCCAAGTACCTCTTTGAGAAGTGAAAGCACGTACACCACAGCACTTCCAGTGCTCAATACCATTCTTGCAGTATTGTGCAAATAGCTTTGTCAGTGTGGCATCATTGACCCTGCCATCTGGTTCAAAAGGTAATTGTTTTGCTTCCTTCCCAGTTGCTGCGCCTGTTTTCCTGATAGTGCCTCCTTTTGCTAGAGTATGATTCTGTTGAGCCTTTGGTGTTTTTGTTATGTTAATTGTATTATCAAAAGCTAAGGAAACACGGGGTGTGGGATATTGATTAAGTATATTGAGCATGTATAAAGGGGGACTGCCGCAGGGGCTGCAGCGTATTATCAGCCCCAGGAATGTTATTTTAATTTGATAAGTTTCTTCACAGTTTTCATTTTTACAGTACCCCTTTAAGGGGTGGTTCATTAGTTAACTAGTTTAGTTGGTTAGTTGAAAAAAAAGTATAAAGAGACACTTAACAGTCCCCAAAGCAGCATTTTAATTTAGTTTGATAAGTTTCCTGTCAAGTTTTAGTTTTGTTACAGAACCCCTTTAAGGGGCTGATCATTTGATTATTTGTTCATTTGTTTAATTGTTGTACTCAAAAGAGTATAAAGAGATGACTGACAGGAGGTCTTGTGGTGCAGTGGGTAGCATCTTTGCCTCTGAGCCAGAAGCTCCAGGTTCAACTCCCACCTCAAAGCTTGATGATCAAGGAAGGTGCATTCATAACAGGTTGAGTATTAACCTGCAAATCCTTCCGACACATATCACTGGCTGGGAGTAAGTGTAGGAGAGATTCCTGGTCGGCCATGTGATAGAAATACCATCACTATCCATAGCTCCAGGTGACAACAAGTGTGTAAAAGTACATCTTACCACAGCAACTTAGACTTCCTGAGTGAACACACTGCCAACACTCAATCTCACCAACAAATCTATAAAGCTGAGTTGGAAGGCTCTTTTTGCAGGAGTCCTTCCTTTTTTCATCGGAGATTTGGTATGAAGGGTGTTGCATGCAGCAGCCTTGCCTCTGAGTCAGACTGTTGTGGGTTCAAGACCCACTTCAGAGACTTGAGTAAAATCTAGCCCCAATGCTTCAATCCCAGCACGAAGAGAATGCTGCACCCTCAGTGGCGCCATCTTTTGAATGAGACATTAAACCGAGGCTCCATCTGCCCTCTTGGATAAATGGTAAAAGACCCGTGGCACTACTTAGAAGAAGAGAAAGGGAGATCTTCCCGGTGACCTGATCCCTCAACCAACATCACTAAAACAGCTCCCAAAGAGAGATTGGTGGGACACTGGGAGTGTTAGTAGGTTGGTGGCAGAGATATGTAATGCTGTGTTCTGTGAATAAACCAACTATCAAGGAAAGGATTTTTGTCTAGTTTCATGCTTCACCATATAGCTTGGGGATCCATTTATCATTGGGACCTCCTGGTATCTCTCCACTATAGCTGTTCTTAGTATATGAGTCTGCCATTTTGAACATTGGCAGCATCGCTATTGTGTCTGATTCTGTCATTGTCTGACATCCGAACAGGCACATTTCACAAGAGGATAGCGATCAGAAGCTGAATTTCCTTAGGTCACCACAGTGATGTTTTTCTGTTCGTCATTTGACCTTGAGCCTTTCTGCTACCAGGCCCAGGTGAAGAGTTTTCATGGCTGAGGTTAGTGTATTCAAGCCAGGTCTGACTCTGCCCTTAAACTTTTCATCAACGAAAATTGTCTAATGGTCAGGCAACAATCTGTCGTGATATCGTCTTAAGGGTGATGTCCCTTTAAGAAGCTGAACATGCAGATAAGTCAGACACCTGAATGCCATCATGTGACCAGGAGGCATGGTCTCTCTCTCTCTCTCTCTCTGCACTGTCATATCCTGGACAACAGGTTGTGCCTAGAAGTTGCTTGACTGCTCGCACTGATCTAGCTGTAAATAAACCCCACCAGAGATCCTCAAGCAAATGGAATCCACGTAACTCATTTGTGTTACATATAGGCAGCTCGAGGATATCACTAATTTCTGGAGTGCTTTTTGTAACCTTGTCTGCTGTTTCTCCCCTTGATCTTCAAGCTTGTATCCTTTTGTTCTGCTTTTTCATGTCAAAGAGAACAATCCCCACTCCACACCATTTGGTGAGATACTATTTGCATAGGCAGAAGTGTTAGTAACCAGAGGATATAGATTTAAGGTGAACCAGAGGGGTGAGGGAGCACTTTTTTCTAAACCCAGTGAGGAGTTGTGATCAGGAATGCACTGCCTGAAAGAGAATCGGATAAAAACTTGAAGCATGCATGTACAGGGCTAGGGGAAAGAGCAGGGGACGGGGATTAATTGGACAGCTCTCTCAAAGAGCCAACACAGGGACCATAGAATGGGTCTAGGACACCAAGAGCCGTGCAAAGTAGGAGAGGGAGAAAATAAAGCATGTCCTGGGGGAACAGGTAGCAAATGTTAAAGGGGCTGAGAAATAAGGTGAGGCTGGAATAGATGCATCCAAACTAGAAAATCCCAGTTGGTTGAATGCAACCACAATGGCTACCCTCCAGTTAGCCTCGATGGTACTAGGGTTTAAAATTCTTCTTGTTTTCAAATCCCTCCATGGCCTTGCCCCTCCCCTATCCCTCTAACCTCCTCCAGCCCTACAATCCTCCGAGATATCTGCACTTCTCCAATTCCGGCCTCTTGAGCATCCCCGATTTTAATCGCTCCACCGTTGGTGGCCGTGCCTTCAGCTGCCTGGGCCCCAAGCCTTGGAGTCCCTCTCTCATCTCTCAGCCTCCCTCTCCTTGCTTAAGACACTCCTTAAAACCTACCTCTTTAACCACTGCCCTGGAATAGTGGTAATGTCACTGGACGAGTAATCCTGAGGCCCAGGCTAATGCTCTGGGGTCATGGGTTCAAATCCCACCACGGCAGCTGGTGGAATTTAAACTCAATTAATAAATCAGGAGTATAAAGCTAGTCTCAGTAAAGGTGACCATGAAACTATCATCGATTGTTGTAAAAGCCCACCTGGTTCACTATTGGAAAGGGAAGGAAATTTGCCATCTTTACCTGGTCTTGCCTACATGTGACTCCAGACCCACAGTAATGACCCTTAACTGCCCTCTGAAATGGCCTAGCAAGCCACTCAGTTTGAGGGGCAATTAGGGATGGGCAAAACATGCTGGCTTTGCCAGCAACACCCACATCCCATGAGGGAATAAGAAAAGATGAGGGTTATGTCACATTTTGTTGCAAAGCCCCCGTGAAGTGCCTTGTGCCACATCATTATACTAAAGGTGTCAAGTAAATTCAAGTTGTTGTTGGGTTAGAGAGCTGTTGTTTCTTCTGGATCCTACCCACCCACTCAAGCCAGAAGTGCCTGTATCCGTCGACGCCAGTTCAACACAGGATCAGGGTTGGCTTATTGAAATAGATAAGATTCTGAGAGGGCTTGGCCAAGTCAATGCTAGGAGGCTCTTTCCCCTGGCTGGTAGTCTAGGATGAGAGAGTTCAGTCTCAGGATACGGGGACAGAGATGAGGAGAAATTTCTTCACCCACAAGCTTGAGATTCTTTGAAATTCTCTCCCCTGTGAATGCTCAGCGTTTGGGTTTTTGAAGACTGAGGTCGATAGTTTTTTTTTGGACTCCAAGGGAATTAAGGGATTTAGGAGAAGGTGGAATTGAGGTGGAAGATCAGCCTTGAACTTTTTAAATGGAGGAGCAGGCTTGAGGCGGGGGGGGCGGGGGGGGGGGCGTATGACCTATTCTTGCTCCTACTCCTTATGACTGTGGTGGTCTTCAATCACTGTCAGGACTCACACGTGAAGAATGAGCTGAGAATACCTGGTGGTTGTATAACGTTATTCCTGTATAAGTTAGCACCCTTTATCAGAGTAAAGCAGAAGTGTGCTCTGACAAAGTTTGTGACCTGTGTTGAAACAATAGTAGGATGAAACTGCGTCACTGGGTATTTCATAAAGAGCCGGAGGTTGTAATGTGAAATAATAAAGGTTATGGTGTAATAATCACTTTTGTTAAAGCAGGTTTTCCTTTATTTTACTCTCTGCTCATCTTCTCCAAATGCCTACCTTCCTGTCCAATTCACTCTGGGTCTGTGATTTTCCATTGTTGGTGACTGTTCCATACAGTGCTCTTTCTGGGATTTTCTCGAGGGCTACTTTTTGATTTTTGGGAGCTACTTCTTGGTTTTCAGGGGCTCCTTTTTCATTCTCACAAACTCCTTTACTAGGTGACCTGGTAACATTACCCTCCGCACTTGTGTTCATTTTCTTCAGGGTTTCCTTCTTCATATAGACAAGATTACACAAATACAAAACAGAAAGACTCTATAATATGTCACAGCTCGTCCCAACTGAAGCCAAGGATTAATCAGATTAAACCAGTGTGCTAACCATGTGCCAATGCTAGATTAAAACCTTATTCTGCAAAGTAACAGATTTATTTGGCAGCACATGGCTTGGGCAATAGTTGTTCAAAACCAGAAAGAGTAAACCTATGGAAAGTGGGCAACAGCAATTTTGATTGAAACGAAATTTTCCTTTATAACCCAAAGTAGCAAATACTTATCTCTAGAGTCTACATATCCTTTTAAATCTTTTACCACCACAGGCAAAAAAGGAAATTAAAAATTAAAATTAAATTCTATCCACTGGCTGCCCCCCTGCCATTCTCAGTACAGGCCTCAATACTGAGTTTTCAGCCACCTCCACCATCCCTTTTCTTCTTTTTCTGTTTCTTCTTAGCCGCCAGAGAATGCCAAAGTTCCACAGTTGAACATGTTGGCTTGGTGGTCCAGGATATTTGCCCCAGCTCCTCCAATCACAGGTCCCCTCCCTCACGCTCTTGCTGCTCCTCCAGTCATAGGTTCTGTCTCTGGAGGAGCAGCAACAGCAGCAGGGAGGGAACCTGTGATTGGAGGAGCTGGAGCATGGGAGAGACAGAATCTGTGATTGGAGGAGCTGGAGCATGGGAGAGACAGAATCTGTGATTGGAGGAGCTGGAGCAGCCAGCATGGGTGAGACAGAACCTGTGATTGGAGGAGCTGGAGCATGGCAGAGACAGAATCTATGATTGGTGGAGCTGGAGCAGCCAGCATGGGAGAGACAGAATCTGTGATTGGAGGAGCTGGAGCATGGGAGAGACAGAATCTGTGATTGGAGTTGCTGGAGCATGGAAGAGACAGAATCTGTGATTGGAGGAGCTGGAGCAGCTGGTATGGGAGAGACAGAATCTGTGATTGGAGGAGCTGGAGCATGGGAGAGACAAAATCTGTGATTGGAGGAGCTGGAGCATGGGAGAGACAAAATCTGTGATTGGAGGAGCTGGAGCATGGAAGAGACAGAATCTGTGATTGGAGGAGCTGGAGCATGGGAGAGACAGAATCTGTGATTGGAGGAGCTGGAGCATAGAAGAGACAGAATCTGTGATTGGAGGATCTGGAGCATGGGAGAGACAGAATCTGTGATTGGAGGAGCTGGAGCATGGGAGAGACAGAATCTGTGATTGGAGGAGCTGGAGCAGCTGGTATGGGAGAGACAGAATCTGTGATTGGAGGAGCTGGAGCATGGGAGAGACAAAATCTGTGATTGGAGGAGCTGGAGCATGGGAGAGACAGAATCCATGATTGGTGGAGCTGGAGCAGCCGGCATGGGAGAGACAGAATCTGTGATTGGAGAAACTGGAGCATGGGAGAGACAGAATCTGTGATTGGTGGAGCAGCTCCTCACAGATATTGTCTCTCCCAGATTTCTGTTACTCCAATCAATCTCTGCATTGTTTTCCTGCTCTCAATGAGACACCTGCTCCTGCGTCTGCAATTGTTAGCCCAGGCCATAATGTAAAGTAATATTGTACAGGGACAACCTTTCTTGAATTTTTGCCTCCACCCCCATATCTTTGCTTTTTCGCGGGCTAATTTTGACATTTCGAGAGTGAATTTGCCAGCCACCCCTGTGCGTTTTGTACCATGGTCCCAAATTTAGTCACATAAAACCATAGACTCATTATAGTACAGAAGGAGGCCATTCATCCCATCGAGTCCATGCTAGCTCTTTTGTAGAGCAATCCAGTCAGTCCCATTCCCCTGCTCTATCCCCGTGGCCCTGCAAGTTTATTCCCCTCAAGTGACCATCCATTTTCCTTTTGAAATCATTCATCGTCTCTGCTTCTACCACCCTCATGGACAGCGAGCTCTAAGTCATCACCGTTCACTACATAAAAGCATTCTTCTGTGTGAGCCTAGGTGGTGAATGTCAGAAGGCATTTTGACATCGTAGCTAAAATTAATCTAATCCTCAGGCTACGTTCAGCTAAAATGTTGAGCAAGTGGAATTGAATTCTTCGGTTAAAACAGGAATACCTAACATTTCAAGAGCACCGTACCTTGCTCAGACATATCACAGTATTTCACACAGTTTCCAAGGCTGGATAAATGGAGGCTCATTATAACATTGCTGCTGACAGCAGCTTCTGCACTGGCCAGTGAACATGGGGTCTTCCCAGTCTGCACAGTTAAGGCCAGTACAATAGAACCACAATATTAATAGTCAAACCTGCCACACAGACATTAGCTTCTCGATCTACATCATTGAACTCTCTGACCTTGGCCAGACTGGCTTGAAGGACATCAGTGCAGTAGAGTGGACCTTTGAGAAGGATTCAGTCTGGAATTGATATATGTGGCTGCAAAATTTTGAGTTGACCAGATTTAAGCTCCTTTGTGGGGCATTGATTTTCACTAACATTTTGTTTTTTAAAGTACACACACCTAGTCGACCTTTCAGCCAGGATCCATATCTCTGATGCACCAGCTTGCTAAGAACAGAAATGTGGCTCAAAGCAGCAGTCGGGGGCACTCATTTCTGTATCGCTCCTCGTAGCTGCCTTTTCATTTTAATTTTTTTCTCTCTCTCTTCACAATCCGTCTATCAATCCAGCTATCAATCTTTCTTGTTCTGTCAGCCTCAAATGCAGAAGATAAAGCAAGAGGCAGTTTGTTCCCTCCTAAAGCCAGGTGCCCTGCCATTTTAACCTTGCCACTAACCTGGCAAGGTTACTGTATCATTTCAGCAATCTCTTGCTTCCATTCCCTGCACTGAACTGGCAGCAGAGGTGGCTGAGTGATCCTTTCCTCCTGCCTACGATTTCCATTGACTGGTTGGCCAACTAATGCCCGAGGTCCACATGAAGGAATCTCTGTAACAGCGCAATTCCACCTGGCAGCTTTTCGCCCTGATGTTAGGTTTCCCCTGATCCAAGGAACTGCCCATCAGGCGGCCACTGGAGATCTCACACCCACACTTGGACAGATGCCACCAACTAGTGCGTGGGCACACTCTTCCCCCCACACAGTTGGGAAATAGGCTGTGACCCAACCAATAACTCCAAGTCAAAAACTGCTTCTTAATCCACTCCGCTGTGCTGGAAAATTCACCAGCAATGTATCAGGCTAGTGTTTACTGTGTAGACTGTAACCCTGCTCTCCATGGGAATAAATTCTGTATCTTCAGTATCCATTACAAGTTTCTAAACCTACCGCTCTGATACGAGCAATGATTCAATGTATCTGCAGCTTACATTGCAGCCATCCCACTGCATTTTCAGTGTAACTATTTATTGCCAAATAGTCAAGAATTTTGAATTTCTGGTTTTCATACTAAGGGGTTCAAATTGTAATCCCAAAATGGTGGCAGAAAGCCCTGTAATAAATTAGAAATTGATTTATCCCGCACATCCCCAGTCAAAGGCTTGTGTTACAGATGTTGCATCTTTAATTAAGTTGTTCTTTTGTTTCCTGTCCAATTTTTTTTTATTACACTCCTGTGAAGCGCTTTGGAATGACTTTGCTTTCTGTCTTAAAAGTTAGTTGAACCAAGGGAACTGCGATGCCTTGATGGACCTTCTCAAGGGCACTGTTCCCCTTGGAGAGAAGAAGGCTTAAGAGGAGATTTGATGGAGGTGTTCAAAATCATGAGGGGAACTAGACAGAGTAGATAGGGAGAAACCATTCCCATTGGCGGAAGGATCGAGAACCAGAGCGCACAGTGATTTGCAAAGGAAGCAAAGGCGAGGTGAGAAGAAGCTTTTTCACACAGCGAGTGGTTCGTGTCTGGAATGCACTGCCTGGCGGAGGCAGGTTCAATCGAGGCAGTCATGATGATCATTTAAATATAAACAATGTGCAGGGTCACAGGAAAAAGGCAGGAGAAGGGCACTGGAGTCATAATGCTCATTCGGAGAGGCAGTGCAGACACAGTGGGCCGAATGGCCTCCGTCTGTGCTGTAAAAATTCTGTGACTGGGAATTGGGGCTGGGCAAAAAATGTTGGTGACTCCCGCAGCCAGTGAAAGAATAAAATCAATGACTCATGTTCACTGGCCAGAGAAGTTGGTTTGTTTGTACTGGGTCCAACCAGTGAGTGAAAAGGGTAACTAAAATCCAGTTCAAGTGGGTTTGGGTTCCATTCTATTGCCACTGCCCCATTCTATTGGAGAGGCTTCAGGTTTCTCTTAAAGTTGCCCTGACAGCTGAGATACACCGGAAAACATCTGGAGTGGGGTGGGGGCAGTCTCCTCCTCCTGCAGCCCACACCTGAGCAAAAACAGGCAGGCTGGCGGAGGGGAGGGCAGCGCTCGCCATTGGTGCGCCGGTGCCGGCAGAGGCGGAGCGAGTTTGCTGGGGGGCGGAATCGGGCGCAGTGGCTCAGAGGAGGCTGAGCTGCTGATGTGAGAGGTTGCGCTTGTCGGCGGCTCGGAGCAGGTGAGTGGGCTGACTGAGTCCTTTCAAAGCAGCTCCCGCTGAAACGGCAGCGCTCAGCGGCTGGACCTGCTGCCTCCCGTTTCCGAGCAGACAGCGGATGGGAGCGTTTGCTCTGGGGAGGGTTTGCTGTGTAAAGGCTTTTACTCTCTTGCCTGTGATGAAGGGTTTCAGCTGGGTCTGCTTTAGTGTCTTGCCTGTAATGCAAACCTAGATTTTGATAAATCTCTCCATAAAGGGCACACTTCTGCTTTCTCAACCCCCCCACTCAAATCCTCCTCCCTCACTCAAATCCCCCGACCCCCTCTCCCTCCCTCCTTCCTCCTCAACCCCCTCTCACCCCAAGCCCCTCCTCAACCCCCTCTCGCCCCGAGCCCCTCCTGCCCCCTCTCGCCCCGAGCCCCTCCTGCCCCCTCTCGCCCCGAGCCCCTCCTGCCCCCTCTCGCCCCGAGCCCCTCCTGCCCCCTCTCGCCCCGAGCCCCTCCTGCCCCCTCTCGCCCCGAGCCCCTCCTGCCCCCTCTCGCCCCGAGCCCCTCCTGCCCCCTCTCGCCCCGAGCCCCTCCTGCCCCCTCTCGCCCCGAGCCCCTCCTGCCCCCTCTCGCCCCGAGCCCCTCCTGCCCCCTCTCGCCCCGAGCCCCTCCTGCCCCCTCTCGCCCCGAGCCCCTCCTGCCCCCTCTCGCCCCGAGCCCCTCCTGCCCCCTCTCGCCCACCCTAACCACTCTTATACCAAGGTAAAATGCTGAAAATCTAAATTTTAAGGCAGAAAATGCTGATAATACTAAGGGTTGACCCTGATCAGAACTGAGAAAACATTAGGAATATTCTGAACAAGTGAGTTGAGTGGGTGGGGGAAAAAAGAGCAAAAGGGGAGGCCTGTGCTTTGGGTGTGGGGTGTGTCGGTGGGGGTGGTAGTGCAGGAGAGATTAAATGGCAAAATGTTGATGTAGCAAGGCCTCAGTAAGTGTTAATGAGCTCCTAATGAAGCAAAGGAGGGCCCTTGAGGAGGTGTGAATGGCCAGGCCCTGAATAGCTGCTGTCTGAGCGCAAGGGAAATGAGAGAGACAAAAGCAAGGCCGCAAATGAACAAGAAATAAAATGATGAGCAGAGGTTGCGATTGGCAATCGTTGAACTCCGTGCTGAACCTGGGAAGCGCCTAATCGAAAGATGAAGTGTTGTTCCCAGATCTTCACTGGAAAGAGGCCAAGGGCAGAGAGGTCAGCGTTGGAGAAATGTGGCGACATGTAAAGTGGCAGGAGACAAGAAACACGGGGGCAAAGTGGTCACCCGGTCTGTGTTTGATATCCCCAATGTAGAGCAGACTGCATTGTGAACACCACCTCTCCAACTCCACTCACTCCCTCCAAATGGAAGGTGTTGCTATGGATACCCGCCTGGATCCTAGCTATGTCTGTCTTTTTGTGGAGTATGTGGAATGTTCTTTGTTCCATTCCTAATGGGGCCTTCTCTCACCTCCTTCTGGCACATTGATGACAGTATCGGTGCTGTTTTCTGCTCTTGCCCTGATGTGGAAAATTTCTTCAACTTTGCCTCTGATTTCCACTCTCAACATCTCTGACTCTTCCCTCCCCTCCCTTCCCTTCCCTTCCTTGACCTCTCAACCTATCTCCAGAATTGGAGACAATCCATCAATATTCACTGGAAGCCCACTGACTCCCACAGCTAGCTTGACCACAGTTCCTCACAGCCCCACTTCCTTCAGTTCTCCCAGTTTTTTTTGCCTTTGCTTGAAGATGTGACCTTCCACAGCAGTGCTCCCAATATGCCTTCCTTTTCCTCAGCTGAGAATGTACTCACTGTGGTTGATGGGGCCCTTGACCGTGTCTCATCCTTTTACAAACTTCTGCTCCCTCCCAGAACCACGATAGGATTTCCCTGATCCTCCCCTTCCACTCCACTGTTCAGCAGATCATCCTTTGCCATTTTCGCAACCACTGAACACATTTTCCCCTCCCCTCTCAGCATTCTGAAAGAACTGTTCCCCCTGCAACACCATGGTCTGCTCTTCAATCATCCCCCAACACCCCATCCCTTTCCATGCAAGTGCAGTTCCAAATATATTATCTCCTCCCCCCCAAGTGTCCAAGGCCCCAAACACTCTTCCAGATGAAAGTGATTTACTTATTTGTAATTTCAGTTCAGTGTTCTCTATTCGCTGTTCCTAATCTCTACGTTGGGAGACCAAACACTGATCAGGGTGTTTGTAGAACACCTTCATTCATTCTGCAAGCCTGACCCTGAGCTTCCTGTTGCCTGTCATTTTAATTTTCGCACTCTGACCTCCCTATCCTCTGTCTGCCGCATTGTCCCAATGGAGCTCAGCGCAACTCAAGGAACAGCACCTCATCAGCACCTTACAGCTTTCAATTCAACGTTGGGTTCAACAATTTGAACGTCGTAAACTCTGCCTCCGTTTCACGTGCTGTTTCTCTGCTGGTTTTATCTCGTTTCTCTTATTTCCTTTACTCTGTTTTCAGACATGAGCTATTTGGGATGCTGCCATTCACACCTCATCTAGGCACACTTTTTGTTAACCTGTCCCATTACCACTCGCATTGCTCTTGCTCCTCGAAACCTTCTGTCATTTAATCTCACCTGCCCCTCCCATCCTATCACAAACCTCTCATTCTTCCCGTTGCCCCCTCCCCTCCACCCGTCGCCCCCTCCCCTCCACCCGTCGCCCCCTCCCCTCCACCCGTCGCCCCCTCCCCTCCACCCGTCGCCCCCTCCCCTCCACCCGTCGCCCCCTCCCCTCCACCCGTCGCCCCCTCCCCTCCACCCGTCGCCCCCTCCCCTCCACCCGTCGCCCCCTCCCCTCCACCCGTCGCCCCCTCCCCTCCACCCGTCGCCCCCTCCCCTCCACCCGTCGCCCCCTCCCCTCCACCCGTCGCCCCCTCCCCTCCACCCGTCGCCCCCTCCCCTCCACCCGTCGCCCCCTCCCCTCCACCCGTCGCCCCCTCCCCTCCACCCGTCGCCCCCTCCCCTCCACCCGTCGCCCCCTCCCCTCCACCCGTCGCCCCCTCCCCTCCACCCGTCGCCCCCTCCCCTCCACCCGTCGCCCCCTCCCCTCCACCCGTCGCCCCCTCCCCTCCACCCGTCGCCCCCTCCCCTCCACCCGTCGCCCCCTCCCCTCCACCCGTCGCCCCCTCCCCTCCACCCGTCGCCCCCTCCCCTCCACCCATCGCCGCTTGCTGGAAACCTATTACATTTCAAACTTGTCCTGCGTTCCGGTGAAAGGTTACAGACCTGAAACGCTAACTCAGTTTCTCTCTCTGCAGATGCTGCCAGACCTCCTGAGTATTTCCAACGTTTTCTGTAACTCTCTGCCTCCCTTTCTGGCCCCAGCTGATGTGGTTAACAGTTCTCACCCCATCGCCATCAAAGCTGCAGTTATCACCTCCCTTCAAAAAAAAAACCTTGACACCCACCCCCGTCTTTACAAACTATCGCCCCATCGCCAACCTCCATTTTCTCTCAAATTACCCTCAAAACTACCCCCTCCAAATTAGTTCCCATCTGTCCCAGAGCTCCACATGGGAATTCCTCTGCCCTATAGGCGCACACAAGCCCCGGGATCGTGATCCCCTACTTTTCACCTCGGCCTAAGTTACACTGTGGGATTCACTAAGTTCCTGTCCCTGGGATCCAGTGGGTGTAAGTGTGGATTCATACAAAGAGCAATAGGCAGCAGCGGAGCTGGTTATAACTAGGCTGCCGAACTTGGAATAAATCGAAGCAATTATTCATTGGGATTAATTTAAATAAAAAAGGGTGCTGGGGATACACTGGTGAGTTAGCTTCTGTTAGAGTGCAGAGTTAGCCTGTGTGTTGTAATTTGAACCAACCCCCCTTCCTCCACATGTGACCTAAATTTTTAGTGGTGCTATTTTTAAAATACTGCGAGGATCGAGGCAAAGCTGTGTTTGTGCGCGTATGTGGAGATATTTAACCACTTGGCGTTAGCTGGTCATTACATTAGAGAAACATTGCTCAGTCATGGAATGTTGAAATGGCAGAAGTTCACAGGAATTGTCCAGACACAGGTTTGGCAAACCGATTCTCTTTGTTTGCTGACCTGGCTTGTTGGGTGTGCATTCCTCAGAGTGCAGGTTTCCATGCCAGACAGCAACTGTTGGGCAGTCTAAATTAAGCCAGTGTGTCATCCCAACCCAGATAAGACTTCACCTGACCTCCAAACATAATCCTTCAAGCAGGATCGTTGGACAGTGATCAGAAAATGAAACTTAGTCTAATATCTGGCTCCCTGTGTCCGTTTGGGGGTCTATCTGGACCCTGCGGGTCTATCTGGACTCTGAGTGTCTGCAAATTTCACTTGGGATTGAACCTGGAACTTTGTACCTGAGCAGCTCATCTTTCAAAGAGCTGGCTCAGATACCATGGGCTGAATGGCCTCCTGTACTGTGATGCTGACCTAATTGTTTACTCCCAGACATATTTTATCTTAATTAATCTTAACTCAGACTGAACTGTCTGGTATGAATGCCCCAGATGCTGCTCCGATTTAGACTGCCCAGGTTTAAATCACTCTGACCAAAGTGAAACCAGAAGTGAAAAAAATGAACCCCTTAATCTAATAGCCAGGGACATCAAGGGCTGTGTTTTGTTTTTCTGATCATGTGTGATAATGGGACATTTAATGAGGTATGTGTGTGTGAGAGATGTTCGTGCAGTTCTGCACACCCTTTTTGAGTCACACTGCTGCTTGTTCTTCAGTTCTCACTTTATCTACATCACATTGCATCGTTGCAGCCCTGTGGTCTGTACAGGACAATGCATTGCAACTACGACAGACTGAAAACCCAATCTGTCTGTTTGGGGCTTGGGCGATTCTGCTTGGCAAGCCCATTATACCTGGCAGTATGTGTCTGTGTAACTCTCCATTCTGTTTACTACACAATATCTCCCTTTGACCTGCCCATTGTACCAAAGCTGAGAGATTGTTTCAGCGAGTGGTCCATGCCTCGGGGTGACTTTGGTGTAATCGCCACTTGTTATTCTAGAACTGCATGGTTCTCGACATCAGAAGAGCCCAAAATATTCTCATTTTCGTCATTAGATGACAATTTTAGAAGCTCGTGCTGAGGCTGTGTACAACAACAGCTTGCATCTGTATAGCACCTTTTTTAACATAGTAACATTTCCAAGGCGCTTCATGGGGAGTGTTATCGGATAAACGGAGCCACGAGAGACATTAGGATAGGTGACCCAAAGTTTGGTCAGAGGTAAAAGCAAAAAACTGCGGATGCTGGAAATCCAAAACAAAAATAAAAATAGCTGGAAAAACTCAGCAGGTCTGGCAGCATCTACGGAGAGGAGCACAGTTAACGTTTTGAGTCCGTATGACTCTTCAACAGAACTAAGTAAAAATAGAAAAGAGGTGAAATATAAGCTGGTTTAAGGGGGGGGTGGAACAGGTAGAGCAGAGGTAGTTTTAAGAAGCATCATGAAGGAGCAGGGAGAGAGGTGGGGTGGGACCTGGTGCAAGTTAGGATACGGGCATCAGAGTCTCGGATGAGGTCATTTTAATGGGGAGTCAAAGGTGGGAGGCTGGTTAGGAATGTGTTAGAATGGTTGAGTCTGTAGCTAACAAAGGCATTAATGAGAGTTTCAGCAGCTGCTCAGCTGAAACAGGGAAGTAGAGCACCAATATTACAGACTCGAAGTGATGAAGTGGATCAAGGGATGGACTCTGATCAGATTAGACACTGATGTCGCAAGCAGTCTGGCTCAGTCACAGACAGTTGCCCTTGAGAGGGATGGGGTGGGTGGTGAGAGGCTTTGTCATGGGGCTGAAGATTGTGTTAAACCCCACTGTCCCCTCCACTCTTTTTTTCCCTTCTATCTTATACATACTCTTCTCGTGTTTGCATTCTGTTGCAGGGTAACAACATAGTTAATTGTTTGTCTTTTTCTTTCTCTCCCTCCCTCCCTGTTTCCCCCACCTCTCAGGATTTTGGCTCCAGTGTTCAGCTCTCCCCGGTCATGCCAGTCGACATTGCAATGAGACTTTGCCTCAGTCACTCGCCGCCCATTCACAGCTTCTTAAGCTGCCCTGAGTTCCGAGGTGTGAACATATCCAGACTCAAGCCACTGCGCCCCTGTCTGAATCAGAGGAGCAATGTGTGCCTGGCCAGCAAGGAACGGGTGGGGTGTGAGAGCAACAACGTAAAGAAGAAGGTGGTCTTTGCCGATGCCAAAGGGTTTTCACTCACTGCCGTTCGAGTGTTCTCCGAGTTTGAGGAAGACTTGTCTGACCTTCAGTTTGAACTGTCCGACCTGGCTGACTGCGTTCCTCAAGCTGCCAACAACGAGAAGCTAATTCTGGACTTCCCTCAGCCCTCAGCGGATTATTTAAACTTTCGTTCCCGCTTGGACAGAAACTTTGTTTGCCTTGAGAGCTGCCTCTTTCAAGAGGCGTCCATCTCCGGAACGGTCAAAGTCAAGAATCTGGGGTATGAGAAAAAGGTCATAGTCCGGATAACCTTTGACACCTGGAAGAGCTTCAGAGACGTTGAATGTGCCTACTTGAACAACACCTATGGCTGCGCGGACATGGACACATTCTCCTTTCGGGTGGACCTGCCAAAGAATCTCCTGCCTCATGAGAAAATTGAGCTGTGTGTCTCCTTCCAATGTGGCCAACGCACCTTCTGGGACAACAACAGTGAGGAGAACTATAGGATTATTTATGTGGACAGGAAATCAGGGGGTGGAAAGGTTTCCCACTATGGTGATTTCTCTCTTCCTAACATGAGAGGGATGGCCCAAGAAGGAGAGTTTGAGCAGTTTGGCAGCCCTCGATCAGTGAATGTAATATTCTCCCAGTGGCAGAGCTGGGGCAGATTTGATAGTGATGGGTATTGGTAAATACTTCTAATCCATGCTCTTTTTTTTAAAAATGGGGCGTTTTGACTGTTTTACCATGACTGTGCATATCAAGCAGTCTTAGCCATCAATTTGGGGCTTGGTTGACACTCGAATGAATTTTGCAAGTGCAATGTATGAATGCTTTCAGAAATTTTTAAAATCATTGCTTCTCCTGCTATTTAATATCGTGACAAAGCCAAACACTAAAGAAGCTCAATCAATCTATCAAATAATCCTGTTCTTTCCTACCCGAGGAAGCAGCAGAGAACGTTTGTGATAATTTGCAAACAGGATAGAAGGGGAGTGAGTGCCTTGGAGTAAGTGTAATATTTCTATCAGAAAATATTGTGTACCCAGATGGATGACCATCCTTCATATTTCAATGTTTTAACATTGCCACAAATGTAACTTGACTGTCAGTTAGTTGCATAAGCAATGCACAGTGCCCATACTTACAATTCCACAAGCCAAGATTGCACATATATTTAAAAATAAACTCTGTTCTCACGTGTTGAAGATTTGAGGATCAGGTTTTCCCTCTCTGATATAACGACCTCTTCTCATGGTGAGACTGCACACCATGTGTCCTGTGTGAAGCTATGGGACTGACAGCTGGTACAGGGGTTTCTTGTAATTGGAAATGAATTAAGGTTGAGTTTCAGACTTTTTTTCTCCCCCCTCACAATTCTAGTACTGCAGCTTGTGATGGAATCGCCATCTAGTTTATCACCCAGTGGCTTCCTTTTGATGTCCACAGCTCTTCGTGGTTGGATAAGCGTGTTTTTCATTGTCCTTACTCTGTTACGTGTGCAAACATATCAAAAGTAAAGGTTTGTTTTTCTTCCCCCCCCCCACCACCCCCCACATTATTAACATTGTTTTTTCATCTAATTCTAACAGGGCCTCAAACAATGCATCAATAGCCACCTTCAAATCTTCATTTTTTAAATCTGAAATCTTCCTCCTCCAATGCAGAGTGTTGGAGGTGGCATGGGCTTAATGCCAGTCAGTGGTGTAGTTGGGGAGGAGGAGAGCGGTGGTGGTGATACCCTCATTCCTCAGGTATCTGAATTTTGCCCAGGCCTTATAATTTGGAGGGGTGGGGGGGCTGGGTCTGGGGAGGAGTAGATAGTCGGACAACCAGTTCAATTCTGCCGAGTGTTGTTTATCTTGTGTGCCTGCAACATTGCAGCTTAATGGGTTTGAGTCATGAGGTGATGACCTATTAAGTTTTTTTTCCCATTTTAACACCTGCACCCTGGAATTGAATTCTATCCTTGAGCTTTGATTTTGACTGATGCTTTAGGCTGTGAACATTTGCACAAGGTTTGCCCTTGACATTCAAAGAAGACTGTGCAATTGATACATATGTTTAAACAAAATGGAAAAATTAATGGATGTTATTAAAGTATTGATTTTAGATATAGGTTTAAAGGAACTGCAGTTGGCAAAGCAACAGACGAGCCTATGCTGGCCATTTATGTTGTTCCCCACCCAGCATCTTGAAGCATAAAGGTCAGTCTTTAGGAAGCTGATGGTTTGTCGGAAAGCTATTTGCTCGTGAAAGCTTATCCTGAACTTTGGTCGACCTGTCAGCAACTTCTTCATATTGAAGATTCTTTCATGGAGATGAGAACATTTAATAACGAAGCTGGAATCTTTGCTATTAGTGCCCTCACTGTTAACGTTTGAATCTCCCTTAAGTGTGGCTGTTGTTGAGGCCAGATATATAGGGTGGGCTGTGACCAGAGAGATTGAACAATCACGCAGACCTGGCATGGACCATGGCCATCGGGGGAGAGTGACATCTCCTGTAAGATGGTCTGAGTGGCTTTGCCTTCACACACAGGGTTAGGAGGAGAAATGGGAGGTGTGCAAATTGAAGATTGCAACCTGCTCGATTAGGATTCATTTCTCTCGATGTACTTCAGGTTCTTTGATTTCTTTGCTTTGAGGCTGTAGACAAGTACATCAATTCAGCCAAAAGCACCTCAACTTGGCTTTTTTTGCTGGTAAGTGCTGGCACATAGGAAGCTTTCATCAGCAGATTCTGAACGCAGCTGAGCAGCCACATCCTGAGTCCTCCTTTCTAGCTGTCCTCCTACGGTAAGCTCTTGGTCAACAACCTCTTCAGAAACAGGAAGCTTAAAGGGTGGAGGTTTAGGTGTCGAAACAGCTGGCCAAAGAAAGGAGTTTTTTCTCCTCTCTCTCTCTAAGCTTTCGTTAAGGGTGTATAATCAGTGGTTTGACCACAAGTCTGTCAGCTAAGATTTTAGTTGAAGTGTTTCGCTGTGGGAGTATTATAAGGAAGTGGGTTACTGCTGCTGATGAACTCCTGATAAGTAGATGGGAAGGTAGCTTTGCAAGGGGCAAGTGAATGGTTTCTCTATTTAATAAACCAATGTCACTGCTTGCATCTTGTGAAGTATTTGTTACTGCTAACATTTGATGTGATGGATATTTGTGCTATTTTGTGTGTGTATGTATATATATATATATATATAAAAAAAAATAAAGTTTATATGAAGTTAAATTCATTTAATTTCTTGGCGTTTCGAACATACGAATCGGGGCCGGAGCAGATCATTTGGCGCCTTCAGCTTGCTCTCCCATTCAATAATGGCTGATCTGATTGTGACCTCAATTCCACATTGCGCCTACTCCTGATAACCTCTGACTCCCTTGTTGGTCAAAAATCTATCTACCTCTGCCTTAAAAATATTCATTGACCCAGCCTCCACCACTCTGGAGCAGAGAGTTCCAAAGACCCACAACCTTCTAAGAGAAAAAAAATTCTCCTCATCTCCATCTTAAATGGGAGGCCCATTACTTTGAAACTGTGTCCCCTAGTTCTGGTCTCTCCCACAAGGGGAAACATCCCTTCAGCATCCACCCTGCCAAGCCCCTCAGGATCTTATGTCTCAATAAGATCACCTCTCAATCATCTAAACTCCAATGAATGCAGGCCCAGCCTGTCCAACCTTTCCTCATGGGATAGCTACTTCCCAGGAATCCATCAATTGAACCTTCTCTGAAAGCTTCCAATCCTTCCCTAAATAAGGAAACCAAAGCTCTACACGGTATTCCAGATGTGGTCTCACCAAGGCCCTGTACAGCTGCAGTAAAACATCCCTACTTTTCTATTCCATTCCCCTTGCAATAAATTACAATATTCTATTTGCCTTCCTCATCACTTGCTGTACCTACATGGCTTCAGTTCCCGAAGTCAGCTATTTTCAGGCCCATCAGTAAATGGTAACTCAGCGAGTGAAATGTTGTTCTTGGGAAGGATGTGTTATTTGGGGGAAATCACATGCTGTAATTGCATCCACATTCTTTTTTTGTGTGGGAAAGACAAATGAATGGTGTCGATTGATTGGAGCGGTCCAGGTTTTTTTATTAAGGACAAGTCTGTCTTTGTCGGCCTATCTCTGGTACGATGTAATTGTGTATGGAGCTTTGCAGCAGGAGCCTTAGGCAGTGGACCAAGACATTCGTTTCCTTCCGCTTCTGAAATTTCTCCACCCTTTGCCCCAGGAAGCGCTCTCAGCCTCAGAGGGTGAGTGCTTAGCATTGGGCAAGGACAGGATTGAGCCCTGGCCTTCGCCAATCTTGGCTCGATTCCGCTGTGGACTTTAAGGGTTAAGCTGATCTTCAGCAGGTGGCCAAGGCAGTTTGAATGTGACACTATCCAGTATTGTGTAACCCGGCTTTCCTGGTCTAGCTGTAAATTGATCTGTTCCAGTGGAATTTCGAATCCTTGGGTGCAACCTGAGCCCGAGCAGGAAGGTGTCCTGTGTACTATTTATCCTGAAACCAAGACCACAGAAGAGAAAAAAAACCTGCCCTGGGGCCCCAGCAAGCAACAGTGGGGGAAATGGAAATGGGGGAACACGTGAGGCCAGAATTGGAAAAGTGCAGAGACTTTGGAGGGTGGTAGGGATGGAGGAGGTTGCAGAGGTGAGGGGTTTGAGAATTTTAAAACTTGAGATGTCGGTGGACTGGGAACCGGTGAGTACGGGGGGAAGGAGGGAGGGGGTGATGGGTGATCAGCATGGTGTGAGTCTATGATTCAGGCAGCAGAGCAGATGGGAGGCGCACTAGGAGAGCATTGGGAATGCCCATCCTGGAGGGAATGCTGAGGGTTCGGCATCAGCTGAACCGAAGCAGGGGACACAGATTGGCAAAATGAGGGAAGTGAAAGTGGGTGGCCTTGATAGTGAAGATAGCAGGTTGGAAGTTCAGCGCAGGGTCAGATGGGACACTGATATCGCAAAACAATCGAGTTTAGCCCGAAACAGTAGTATTTGGACTCCTGACTGCCAAGTCTTTTTTAGTCTCTTTATGACTTGATCCATCTTTTTGTGTGCAAGCTCCCATTCTTTCATTCTTAAAAGCCACCTTGCTCTTCTCTGTACTAAACTGGGTCATCCACTCCCCTGTCCCACTCCACGAACCTCCAACTTCTTTTATTGGCTGACGATATGAAAGCAGAGATTTGACAAACAGGTTATCCAGCAAGGTCATTGTGAACAGCAATACAACAGTTTTCATAGCATGCCAGCCCACCAATTGGGATGCTGGAAAGGTATACCTCAGAAGGAGGCCATTCAGCCCATTGTGCCTGTGTTGGCTCTTTGAAAGAGCTATCCAGTTAGTCCCACCCTCTGCTCTCTCATCATTGCTCGGTAAAATGTTCTCCTTCATCGAGCAGTGATGCAATGCCCTTTTGAATGAAGCATTGAGTTTAATGTCACAACTTGGCATGGTGAGATTTGAACTTGGGGCCTCTTGAGTCGCTGGTCCAGTACCATGACTTTTAAGATAACCTGTGGAAGGTGAGTGAGCAGATGCTTGAGCACTGAACCCCATTCTTCAGTGTTACAGCACACTCCCCTTTCAAAACTGCCACCATCACCACCACCTCAATAAGTTGTGACCCCAATTATTCATCTTGGTCCTGAATTGCATTCCCTGCAATCTGTGAACATGGATGGGGTTCACCCTCTTCCACGCTACTTCATCTGATCCCATCAACATACCTTTCTATTCCTTTCTCCCTCATGTACTCATCTAGCTTTTGCTTTATGCACCTATGCTATTCCCCTCAACTAACCCTTGTATGGCAGCACAATCCACATTCTAACCTCTCCCTGGTTAAAGATGGTTCTCCTTATTGGATTTATTAGTGACAATTTTGCGTTTATAAGCCCGAGTGTTGGATCCCCCGCAAGAAGAATCATTTTCTCTGTTTACCCTATTAATTGCTTTTGTGATTTTGAAGAACTCCTGTGAGGTCAACCTGCAGCCTTCTCTTTTCTAGAGAAAATAAAAGAGCCACAACCTGTTCAGTATTTCCTGGTTATACCAGAATGGAGAGGTTATAACTATCGACAGTGACCAGACTCATCTCACAATTGTTCCTCTTCCCATCCCTGAACCATCATCCCATTCTCTCAGTTCCTTCGCCTCCGTCGCATCTGTTCTGATGATGCCACTTTCAAAAACAGTTCCTCTGACATGTCCTCCTCCTTTCTTAACCAAGGTTTTCCACCCACGGTGATTGACAGGGCCCTCAACCGTGTCCGGCCCATCTCCCACGCATCCGCCCTCACACCTTTTCCCTCCCAGAAACATGATAGGGTCCCCCGATGTCCTCACTTATCACCCCACCAGCCTCCGCATTCAAAGGATCATCCTCCGCCATTTCAGCCAACTCCAGCATGATGCCACCACCAAACACATCTTCCCTTCACCCCCCCCGGCGGCATTCCGCAGGGATCGTTCCCTCCGGGACACCCTGGTCCACTCCCCCATCACCCCCTACACCTCAACCCCCTCCCACGGCACCTTCCCATGCCCACGCAGAAGGTGCAACACCTGCCCCTTTACTTCCCCTCTCCTCACCGTCCAAGGGCGCAAACACTCCTTTCAAGTGAAGCAGCATTTCACTTGCACTTCTTTCAATTTAGTCTACTGCATTCGTTGCTCCCAATGCGGTCTCCTCTACATTGGAGAGACCAAACGCAGACTGGGTGACCGCTTTGCAGAACACCTTCGGTCTGTCCGCAAGCATTACCCAGCCCTCCCTGTCGCTTGCCATTTCAACACTCCACCCTGCTCTCATGCCCACATGTCCGTCCTTGGCTTGCTGCAATGTTCCAGTGAAGCTCAACGCAAACTGGAGGAACAGCACCTCATCTTCTGACTAGGCATTTTACAGCCTTCCGGACTCAACATTGAGTTCAACAATTTTAAATCATGAACTCTCTCCTCCATCCCCACCCCCTTTCCGATTCCGCCCCCCCCACTTTTTTTCCAATAATTTATATAGATTTTTCTTTTCCCACCTACTTTCATTATTTTTAAATGTATTTCCATCCATTGTTTTATCTCTACCTTTTAGTCTTTTTTGATTCCTTCATCCCACTCCCACTAGGGCTATCTGTACCTTGCTTGTCTTGCTTTCTACCCTTAATTGAATGCGGAGGCTGGTGGGGTGATAAGCGAAGGAACTGAGAGAATGGGATGATGGTTCAGGGATGGGAAGAGGAACAATTGTGAGATGAGTCTGGTCACTGTCGATAGTTATAACCTCTCCATTCTGGTATAACCAGGAAATACTGAACAGGTTGTGGCTCTTTTATTTTCTCTAGAAAAGAGAAGGCTGCAGGTGACCTCACAGGAGTTCTTCAAAATCACAAAAGCAATTAATAGGGTAAACAGAGAAAATGATTCTTCTTGCGGGGGATCCAACATTCGGGCTTATAAACGCAAAATTGTCACTAATAAATCCAAGATAATATCACCACCTTCAACACCTCTTTGTTCTTTTGTCTGTGACATCTTTTGGTTATCTCCACCTACCACTGGCCCTCTATCCAGCTCTACTTGTCCCACCCCCCCCCTTAAACTAGCTTATATTTCACCTCTCTTCTATTTTTACTTAGTTCTGTTGAAGGGTCATTCGGATTCGAAATGTTAACTGTGCTCCTCTGATGCTGCCAGACCTGCTGAGTTTTTCCAGGTATTCTTGTTTTTGTGATGTGAATTGTTCCCACACTTTTTCTATCTACAGGCTTTACCGTAGCAATATCATCTATAGCCACGTGTTTCCTTTCATAATGACGTCTGTCGTTATCTCTCCATCTCAACCTTCTACCGTCTGCCCTATACAATGGGGATGATTTTCAAATTGCTGGGGTATACAATCTTGAGCACTGCCACGCACTTTGTTCCCTGACTCCTCGCCTCATCTTCACCCCACCCCCCCCACGGCCATCGTCTAGGGCTGAAGCAAACTGTTTCCAATCCTGTCTGACCTCAAGCCGGGCTTCTGAACATACCTCATTCACCAGTGTCCACCGACATAACATCTGCACCCCCAGCTCTGACCTTAAATCACTGCTGCTGGGATTTCCCCCTCCCCTGATTGTAATCCGCTCCCTCTGGGACTTCTCAGCACCAAATATTTTAGAATCGAGGGAAAATTATCGAGCTGGTTAGGAGGTCGAGAGAGTGACAGCACAGTGTATGGATGAAGGCAGGTGTTCTATTGGCAGGACAGGATCAGTGATGTCCCACTAGAATTTGTGTTGGGCCGTCAATTATTCACTATTAATTTACAGCTTAGATGAAGACACAAAGAGCCACGTATTCCCAAGTTTGTCAATGCCACAAGATGGCAGCTTTGTAACCACTGTAGATGGAAATGTAAAGTTACAAAGAAATATTAATAGATTCAGTAAATGGACAAAAAATATGGCAAATGGAGGCAAATGGGAGGTCATTCACTTGTGACTTGAAATTGAAGTACATTCTAAAAGGTGGGAAGCTAGAATCCATGGGAATCCATGGTGGGGGCCAGTTATCTCGGTACATAGAGCATTAAAATATTGTGAAAAGGCACAAAGTAATTGAAAAGGCTAATAGTATGCTAGGTTTTATATCTGAAGGAACAGAATACGGGAGATGGGGGCAAGAGATGAGGGGGCAGAGGTCAGGTTTCTGCTGATGGGTGAGTCTAGGACTCGGGGGCATCATCTAAAAAGTGGAGCAAGACCTTTTAGGAGTGAAGTTAGGAAATAGTCTTACACAGGGGGTAGTTGAAGTTTGGAACTTTCTTCCATGAACACCAATTGATTTGCTGGTTTTACATCTCACATTTTTAGGTTTTTGTTAACCAGAGGTATGAAGGGATAATGGGCAAAGGTGGGTATTTGGAGTAAGGTCACAGATCAGCTGCGATTATAGAACAGGACTCAATGGGCTGAATGGCCTCTTGCAGTACCAGTTATGCAGGCTGCTCCAGGTGTCGCTGCAACTGCCTGCAGGGCGCCAGGCGGCCGCAGGAGGGCTCCCCTCGGGCATGCGCAGTTCCCTGGCTGCCCCTGGCCTCGCCCCGCGCACGCATGCGCCGCCGTCAGCGTTCGCTGACTGGTAGTTTGCTGACGCCTGCGCAGTGGGGCCGGTGCGGCTGGCAGGCTGAGAGAGTCTCTAGGAGTCACAGCGGGACAACAGGCTGAGGAGGACTGGGTCCTGCGGCTCCGACAACAGGCCTGGGCCGAGCGCCAGCAGCCTGCAGCTGTCCCCGGACAGGCCCGCAGACAGACAGGAGCGGCGGAGGCAGAGCCGGCCTCCTTCCCTCATGGAGCAATAACTGGGGGCCGGGAATTCAGGAGGACACGTTGATGAGAAGCCAGGCCGCTGGGGAGAGGAGGAGCCAGTGAGTGGGTGGGGCCAGTGAGGGGGAGGGGCCGGTGGGGGGGGGGGGGGCAGTGAGGGGGGGTCAGTGAGGGGGGTCAGAGGGGGGAAGGGGCCGGTGAGGGGGGGGGGGTCAGAGAAGGGGAGGGGCCAGTGAGGGTAAGGGGTCAGGGAATGGAGGGGCTAGTAAGAGGGAGGGGCTAGTAAGAGGGAGGGGCTAGTAAGAGGGAGGGGCTAGTAAGGGGAGGGGCTAGTGAGGGGGCCAGCAAAAGGAGGGGCTAGTGTGGGGGTGGGGCTAGTGTGGGGAGGGGGCTGGGAAGGGTGTCAGGGAGAGACGAGTGAGGGGCAGGAGCTAGTGAAGGAAGGGACCAGGGCAGAAGCCAGGGAAAGAGGAGGGGCTAATGAGAGGGGGGAGCCTGTGAGGGCCCAGGGAGAGGGAAGGGCCAGTGTGAGGGGGGGAACAGGGGCTGGTGAGGGGAGGAGATTGTGGGTGTCAAGCAGGGGTCTGTGAGGAAGGGGAGGGGCCAATGCAGTTAGGGGAGGGGCCAGCTAGGTGTGAGGGGTGGAGCCAGTGAGGGGAGGGGCTACAGAGGTGAGAGGTCAGCTGGGTGAGTGGGGCTGCAGTCATGTCGTTCCTCTTGCCCTTCGACAGCCTGGTCTGTACCCTGCTGGGCATCTCACTGACTGTTTGGATCACCCTCCTCCTGGTCTTCATCATTGTGCCTGCCATCTTTGGTGTGTCCTTTGGCATTCGCAAGCTCTACATGAAAACCCTGCTGAAAATCTTTGAGGTAGGTCTGATAGCATTGGAATAAGTGATGAATAACACTGGGATCTGGGAATGAGGGGTACAACTCACTGTATAATTGCCTAACCCATCCCAATGGAATTATTCGGCTATTTTAGTGAACGTCTTCATCCATTTATTTCAAGGAACTCTTAAAATAGCTGAGTGATTCCATGTGTTGGGGCGGGGAGGGTCTGATGGTGCAGATGGTCTCCCAGTTTTACGGGGCAAGCAAGATGACCAAGATGCTTGTGTCCGGGCACTACGCTTTGGGAAGGCTCCCACCACCTTCGAGAAGAGATTTATTGGAATGACACCAGAGTTGAGAGACTTTAGTTCTGTGAGAAGTTTGGAGAAACTCGGGTTGTTCTCCTTAAGAGCAGAGAAGAGAAGATTTGATAGGGGTCTTCAAAATGACGAATTGTTTTGATGGAGTAAATAAGGAGAAGCTGCCTCCAGTGGCAAAGAGACTGGTAACCAGAGGAAACAGAATTTAAAGGGTTTGGCAGGACTCCAGGGTGTCTACTTGGATAGCTCTTTGAAAGAGCTGGCACAGGCATGACAAGCTGAATGGCCTCCTGCATGCTGTACCTTTCCATGGTCTGTGGTATTTTAGTCTGCCTGAACGCCTGATGTGACCTCGCTCTGACTGTATGCTATCAAGATGTGTATGTCAAGATAGTTGGATATCACTGGGAATTCTGTACACTGTCCTGGTTCAAGCGCAAACACTTCACACTATGTTGATTTTAATGATGAAAAACTGCCCAGTGGCACACTTGCAGATTTTGTTTTGTGCGCCAATGATTTTGACAATTATTTGTAAACTGTGCTGATGACATAATGCAAACTTCAAGCAGCCAAAATTAATATTATAAAGAATTATTTTTATATTATTTGAATCCATCCCTCTCGGGAGATGATGGACTGCGCCTGGGCGCCTGTCACCTCCCCATTGAACACCGTCTGCTGTAGCCATAGAAGCTGATTCGGCAGTGGCAGTCCCATCCACAGCTGGCACAGATGAATAACGTTGGCCCGAGGTCGACTGATGTTTTTTCCCTCCGGCAGGCTCTCCTTTCCACCATCTGATCATTTGTCCTCAGCTTTTTCCACACCCTTCCTCACTGCTTTTGTTACCAGGTGCCCCAGCCAGTAGCAAGGACTTGCCATGCACCGACTCTGATCCCAGGTCTCGCTTGTAACCCAGATGTGGGCCTTGTGCCCAATAGCAAGCTCACCATACAGCATAGAAACAACTTGCATTTATATAACCCCTTTCACAGCCTCAGCTCATCAATTAGTGTGGTAACCATTATCATGTGTGTCATAATGTTGGGATTCCAACTGATGACTGATGGAGGTGTTTGGGAACATAGGACTGAACAGGGGGAGGCCGTTCAGCCCCTCGAGCTTGACCCGCCACTCAATGAGATCATGACTGACCTGTGACCTAATCCACAAACTTGCCATTGCTCTATAATCACTGTTAATAAAAATCTATCAACCCCAGTTTTAAATTTAACAATTGATCTAGTGTCAATTGCCATTTGCGGAAGAGAGTTCCAAACTTCTACCACCCTTTGTCAGTTGAAGTGTTTCCTAATTTCACTCCTGAAAGGTCTGGGTCTAATTTTTAGGCTGTGCCCCTTAGTCCTATACTCCCCAGCCAGTGGAAATAGTTTCTCCCTATCTACTCTATCTGCTCCCTATAATATCTTGAAAATTTCAATCAAATCACCCCTTAACCTTTGAAATTCCAGGGAATACAACCCTGCTTTGTGTAATCCCTCCTTGTAATTTCAACCTTTGAATTCCAGGTATCAATTCACCTCCCACTGATCTTCTGTCATTTGACCCAGGAAGAAATCTGTCGTGAAAAGAGTGAAGGGGCAGGACATCATTCCTAGTGATTGAGCAAGGGAATGGCATGGATTCCAGATCGAATTTAGGGTTGGGAAGAAGAAACAGGCTTTTCACATAGATGGTTGTATGTTTGTTGAATGGATTTGCAATTGAAGCAGAATATCATTTAAGAGCTGGTTAGATAGCTGAAAAAGGTGGGGAGAAAGAGGTATAGGGACAGGACACACAAATGGGATTTATTGACTACAGTTTATGATCAAAGTTTTCAAGACATTAAAGGGAACGGATGGGGTGGGTAGACAGAAACTATTTCCGCTGTTTGGGGAGTCTAGGACTAAGGGGCAGAGTCTAAAAATGAGAGGCAGACCTTTCAGGAGTGAAATGGGGAATGGGATTTAGACGCCAGTTTATATGCCAGGTAAACACCATGATGGACTGGTCCCACCTTCTCAGTTCTGTGAAACAATGTGCCTGGGCTAAGGACCTCTTCCATAGGAGGAGGCCATCCAATCTATCGCCCCAGAAGCATCTTTCTAAAAGCAATCCCATTCCCTCTTCTTTCCTCTTGTACACTTTCCTTTTCCAAGATTTGTCCCCTTGCCTTTGGAAAGAGACGTTGAATTCTGCTCTTTGTGGTCAGGATTTTCACATGTAAATCCTCTGTGTAAAAACAAGTCGTTCCAATCTCTCCATTTTGATATTTTGGCAATCAGAAATTTACCTCCTTCAGTTGCCAACACACTGATCATTGAAAGTCGTTTTTCCCGATTTGCAACATCAAATTCTCTCAATTTTCAACCCCTCTTCGCCTAATCCCCCTTGTTCCAGTGAGCAGAGCCCCAGTTTGGTCATTATCTCCACACAGCGAAGCTTTTTTATCTCTGTGACCATAGTGCACACCTTCTGCACCCTTTCAGTGGCATGAATAGGGTAAAGCCCCTAAAACTTAACACTGCAGTCTAATCAATACTTTGTGCCCGATGAGCATTACACCTTTGCTTTTGGACTCTCTACCCTTGTTCATGAACCCTATGCTGTTCTGACAGCTTTATCAATTTATCTTACCACTTTTCAAGATTTCTAGCAATTATTTACATTGCAGTAGAGACCTTACAAATATAACCGTGCTCTTGATAGTGTTCTTGCTGGAGGGCAGGGGAAGGAGCACTAACTAAGGGCCATGTAACTGCCTTGTAGCCAGAGACACAAGTAGCAAATTCGCTAAGGACCATGCTGCACATAGTCCTTTTGAGGTGTGTTATAATTGCTGCCAATGTATGATAGATTTGGTGTTCCAGTAACATGAAAAGAGCTATAATCTAATCTTAGTTCTAGTTTTTGTAAGACCAAAGTTGCAATCTTAGAAGAATTATATATCTGAACTGAGAGATTAGATTACAACTTTGAGCAAGCTCCCTTTATTTACAGTACAGTACATACTGTTTCAATTCCATTGAGTTGGGGACAGTTGCTCCTGTTATTACTTGCTGTTCTTGTGTCTGACATTCTCTGTATGGTTAAGTGAGGGCCTTGCTGCATTTAGGTTCTATAATTAATTGGAAATTCTGTATTCATTCCACTGTGGGTTTGCAAGATCATAGGCCAGAATTTGTGACATGTTCAAGTTTGCGAGCTTAGGCTCATCGTAATGAATGGGTGGCCCTCATGGGCTGGTGAGCGCAGGAGCAGAAAATCCCAGTGCAAAAGCTCTGACTGAATACTACCCTTGCAAACTTACAATCACTCTTTCACCTTGGACTTTTGCTGGCTCATCGTCCCACAGGCACTTGCTGTACACCAGTACTTAAGCCAAGTGGACATTGTTCACAGATGACCCAGATATGTGGTTAACCTCAATCTAATTGCTATAAATCCCCACACAGAGCACACTTGCGGTAAGCGGTTTTTGGCTTTACATGAAAGAAGAGTGTTGAGGCATTGGAAGGGGATCAGTTCAGGTTCATGAGGATATTCTTTACTGTGAGGAAATATGAAGAAAGACTCTGGGTTGTTTCCATCAGGACTGCAGAGATTAAGGGGTGATTTGATGCAATTGCCTAACATTATGGAAGATAGGTCACCACTGGTGGCTGTGCCTTCAGTTGCTAAGATCGATCCTAAGCTCTAGAAAACCCTCCATTCTGCCTCTCTGTCTCCTCTAAGACACTCCTGAAAACTTGCCTCTGCTCTAATTTCTCCTTATGTGGCTCAGTGTCAAATTTTCTTCAGTGCTTGGGACGTTTTACAGTGTTAAAGGGGCAATGCGAATTCAAGCTGTTGGGAGATGGAAATAGATTGTTTCCTGTCTAGAACAAAGGACGCGGGTGTAAGATCAAATTGAAGAGATTTGGGATATTAGAGCCCAGGGAATCTTACATGGAGGGTTTATACTCTGAAACGGGTTAGTGCTTGAAGCATAGACAAACATTGAAGAATGGGATAGGAAGAGGGAGATAAAGGGCAATGGAAACAGGGCAGGTAGATGAAGTGGTTGTGTGGGGACAAACACCCAACACTGACTGGATGGGCCCAATGGCCTGCTTGTGTTGCGATTTTTAGTCACTCACATTGCTTCTTGTGATGTTCTGAATGATGCCCTGTCCCCCTCGTGCACCCTGCAATGCAGCCCTGGATTATTGTTCATTCTGAGCCCCCTCCACTGTGTATCAAGAAACTGTTATCTCTAGCACTCTGTAGAAATAACATTTACCAAATACTCCATGGAGAGAGCCAGGATCGATGGAATTAATTCTCTTGTCTGCAAGTTCTTATCTCGGGAAAACTCTTTTTAAAAAAAGAACCCTTCTATTCAGCTAAACTTCAGTTTTTCTTCTCCTTTTCTCCTGCCTGGGGTCCACTTATCTGGGCCAATAGGTGCACAGCAAGCTCCCACAAACAGTAATGTGATAATAAGTAGATAATCTTTTATTTTGGTGGTGTTGATTGAGGGATAAATATTGGGCAGGACCTGGGGGGTTGGGGGGGAACTTGCCTATTTGTCTTCGAAAGTGTGCCGTGGGATCTTTTATATCCATCAGACCGGGTGGAAAGGTTTAACATCTCATCAGAAAGACCTCTGATAGAACAATGTGGGCAAACACATCCCGAGGAGTTTCACCGAATTGTAAGCTGATAAACGTTGATGTGAAGCAAAGAAGGCGCTATTCTGAGAGATGCCTGGACGCCTGCTTAAAGAGGTGGCTTTTAATGAGGGCCTTAACGGAACTGAGGGAGGTGGAGAGACTTCGGGAGGGAATTCCAGAGCAGAGCAACTCGATGGCAGATTACCAGGCCATAGCTGATGGTGATGAGTGAGAGGAAGCACAAGAGGCTGGAGTTAACAGAATGCAGAAGGTGGCCAGGAGAGTCGTGCAATAGTTTTGTTTGGAGATAACGAAAGCATGATGTGTTTCAACATCAGATGGGCAGATTATGGCGACAGGCTGGTCTCTGTGATGAAGAAGTCCCGCTGGTGGAAGCTCGGTTCAGGGCATCAAGGTTGGAAAGTCTATTTCAGCTGATACAGTGGCTCGGCGGGGAAATGGAGGCTCTGCTCTCTGGAAATGATGACTCTCCCAGGCCTGGAAGTAGAAGTGGACGCTGTAGTTTGTACAGAGGCAGCGAAAGGGAAACGTGGAGTAGAGCAGGATTCATCAGCGTACACAGGAACAACAGAGAAAACAAACAACTCAGATGGTGCCTTTCACAAACTGGAGATGTCTGAAAATGCTATCAAGTACTGGGAATGAAAAACGTGCCAATAAAATACGTCTGAAGTGTAGTCACTGGTGTAATGCAGGAAAGCAGCAGCAAATTTGGACACAAAGAGCAGCTTGTTATTTCAGTGATGTTAGCTGAGGGATCATTGTTGGCCAGGGCACAGGGGAGAACTGCCGTGGGAACTTTAATATGCACCTGAGAGGGCTCATGGGGATTAAACTTAATATCTTGTGTGACAGTCCAACAGTGCAGTGCTCCCTTGGTGCTGCCCTTCATGAACCCAGCACTCCCTCAGTACTGCCCCTCCGACAGTGCAGCACTCCCTCAGTACTGCCCCTCCGACAGTGCAGCACTCCCTCAGTACTGCCCCTCCGACAGTGCAGCACTCCCTCAGTACTGCCCCTCCGACAGCACGGCGCTCCCTCAGTACTGCCCCTCCGACAGCGCAGCGCTCCCTCAGTACTGCCCCTCCGACAGTGCAGCGCTCCCTCAGTACTGCCCCTCCTACAGTGCGGCGTTCCCTCAGTACTGACCCTCCGACAGCGCGGCACTCCCTCAGTACTGCCCCTCTGACAGTGCAGTGCTCCCTCAGTACTGACCCTCCAACAGTGTGGCGTTCCCTCAGTACTGACCCTCCGACAGCGCGGCGCTTCCTCAGTACTGACCCTCCGACAGTGCAGCGTTCCCTCAGTACTGACCCTCCGACAGTGCGGCACTCCCTCCGATGGTGTAGGTGAACTATACACTGTAAATTCATATTTGCTGCACTGAACTTGTGTAAATTGGTAGTGAACATGAAGTCATTTAGTTGCAGGAAACCTGCATTTAAAGCAGGTGTGTTTTTGCATGGAATAAAGCAACCTTTTTATTAACCAAACCTCTGTTGAGGTGTACAGTTAAATGAAGAAGCACAAAGCTTGTTTGATGAGAGTCTGATATTTTTTGCTGATGGTGACTGCCAACAGTAACTGGACGACCTGTTATGCAAACCAGGTGACAGCTGCTCAGTAACCAAGCCTGACATTGCGACCTAAAGGAACATGCTTGTCAACAAAGCACTGAAGCCTGAACAAACAGAGCAGCAATGTACTCTGTAAAGTTAGCCACACTGTAAGGATGGGGATGTAACATTAACCAGAAAAATGCCTGTGTTGCCACAGAAATAAAGCAAAAGGTCACGTCAAAGCTTTTACAAATCTAGGCGATCGAAAGTGCGTTGCTGTGCAGTGAGATGTTAAGCATATGGCCCCCCCATCCCCACACAATATACTCCAACAACAGGGATCGATGAAGTACCAGGCAAGGGATACCCAGTGAGGGAGAAACTGGACAGTAAGTCACAGAGCCACAATAAGCTCGTCCTTACAACCAGTGCACAATCCTGGGTGTGGTTGTCACTAGCTGGATAGATATAGATAGTGATACAGTCACTGGTGTAAGTGTTGGGGAAATGCTGAGAAAACCTGCTGGCAGAGATATACGACATGGCAAGGTGCTGTACACTGATTACAGTAGATTAACCAGTATAATACCTCTTCAAAGCTGCACATAGTTAGACTTCAGCTGGGATCAGGTTGTCTTGGATCATAAATGTGCACGTTTCAACAATCGCTAGAGCTGTGTCATTGTTTCGTCCTTCTGCTCACTTTCTATTTCCCGGAAGGCGAGGTTCTGTATCCCCTGGAGTTAGAAGTATGGGAGGTGATTTTATTGAGACATATCAAATTTTCAGGGGTTTGACAGCTCAAGGAGTTGTGAATCTTTGGAATTCTCTGCCCCAGATTGTTTCGAATGCACCCAATGATCCAGTAAAGCTCCGTGCACACTGGAGGAACAGCACCTCATCTTCCAGTTAGGCACTTTACAGCCTTCCGGACTGAACACTGAGTTCAACAACTTCAGATCATGAACTCTCTTCTCCATCTTGACCCCCTTTTTGATCCCTTCTTAAAAAATATTTATTTTTAAATTTTTATATATTTTTTCCCACCTATTTTTATTATTATTATTTTTAAAATTTATTTCCATTCATTGTTTTATCCCCACTTTTTAGCCTATTTTGATCTTTTTTCCCACACTGTCCCCTCCCCCCACCCCACCCCCACTAGGGCTATCTGTCATTTGCTAATCCTGCTTTCTACTCTTAATGTCACCATTAGCACCTCCTTTAGCTAATATCACCACCATCAACACCCCTTCGACCTTTTGTTTATGACATCTTTTGCAATCTCTCCATTGCCTCCACCTATCACTGGCCCTCTATCCAGCTCTACCTGTCCCACCCCACCTTAAACAGTATAAATTTCACCACATTTCTACTTCTCTTTAGTGCTGAAGAAGAGTCATAGGGATTCGAAATGTTAACTCTGTCTCTCTCTCTCCACAGATACTTTCAGACCTGCTGAGTTTTTCCAGCAATTTTTGTTTTTGTTTCACAATTTCAAAGTTTGCGGATGACACAAAGCTTGGGAAAATTGAAAACTGTGAGGAGGACAGTGCAGAACTTCAAAAGGACATTGACACATTGGTGGAGTGGGCAGATAGGTGGCAGATGACTTCAATGGGGAGAAGTGTGAAGTGATACACTTTAGTACAAAGAACATGGAGAGACAGTATAAAGTAAGGGTGTGCAGGAGCAGAGAGACCTGGGTGTATATGTGTATAAGTACATAAGTCATTAAAGGTGGCAGGACAGGTAAAGAGTGTTGTTACTAAAGCATACAGTATTCTAGGCTTCATTAATAGGAGCATAGAGTACAAGAGCAGGGAGGTTTTGATGAACTTATATAAGACACTGGTTAGTCCTCAGCTGGAGTATTGGGTACAGCTTTGGGCACCACAATATAGGAAGAATGTGAACACATTGGAGAGAGTGCAGAAGAGGTTTACGAGAATGGTTCCAGGGATGAGACACTTCAGTTCTGAGAAAAGATTGGAGAAGTTGGAACTGTTTTCCTTGGAGAGGAGGAGGCTAAGAGGAGACTTGATAGAAGTTTTCAAAATCATGAGGGATCCAAACAGAGTACATAGGGAGAAACTGTTCCCGCTTGTAAATGGATCGAGAACCACAGGGCTCAGTTTTAAAGTGTTTTCCAAAAGAAGCAAATGTGAGGTGAGAAAAGACATTTTCACACAGTGAGTAGTTAGGGTTTGGAATGCACTGCCTGGAGGTGTGGTGGAGGCAGGTTCAATTGAGGCATTCAAGAGGTCATTGGATGATTATTTAAATAGAAACAATGTGCAGGGTCACGGGGAAAAGGCAGGAGATTGGCACTAAGTTAAAATGCTCAGAGAGCCGGTGCAGACATGATGGGCTGAATACCACCTCCTACACCATAACAATTCTGTGATTCTGTCAGAAGGGCAGTACTGAGGGAGTGCTGTACTGTCGGAGGGTCAGTACTGAGGGAGTGCTGTACTGTCAGAGGGTCAGTACTGAGGGAGTGCTGCACTGTCCCAGGGTCAGTACTGAGGGAGTGCTGCACCGTCCCAGGGTCAGTACTGAGGGAGTGCTGCACTGTCGGAGGGTCAGTACTGAGGGAGTGCTGCACTGTCCCAGGGTCAGTACTGAGGGAGTGCTGCAGTGTCGGAGGGTCAGTACTGAGGGAGTGCTGCAGTGTCGGAGGGTCAGTACTGAGGGAGTGCTGCACTGTCCCAGGGTCAGTAGTGAGGAAGTGTTGCACTGTCAGAGGGTCAGTACTGAGGGAGTGCTGCATTGTCGGAGGGTCAGTACTGAGGGAGTGCTGCGCTGTTGGATAGGTCGGTAGTGAGGGAGTGCTGCACTGTCCCAGGGCCAGTAGTGAGGGTGTGCTGCACTGTCCCAGGGCCAGTAGTGAGGGTGTGCTGCACTGTCCCAGGGCCAGTAGTGAGGGAGTGCTGCACTGTCCCAGGGCCAGTAGTGAGGGAGTGCTGCACTGTCCCAGGGCCAGTAGTGAGGGAGTGCTGCACTGTCCCAGGGTCAGTAGTGAGGGTGTGCTGCACTGTCCCAGGGCCAGTAGTGAGGGAGTGCTGTACTGTCCCAGGGCCAGTAGTGAGGGAGTGCTGCACTGTCCCAGGGCCAGTAGTGAGGGAGTGCTGCACTGTCCCAGGGTCAGTAGTGAGGGAGTGCTGCACTGTCCCAGGGCCAGTAGTGAGGGAGTGCTGCACTGTCCCAGGGTCAGTAGTGAGGGAGTGCTGCATTGTTCCGGGGCAGTAATGAGGGAGTGCTGCATTGTCAGAGGGTCAGTACTGAGGGAGTGCTGCACTGTCCCAGGGCCAGTAGTGAGGGAGTGCTGCACTGTCCCAGGGCCAGTAGTGAGGGAGTGCTGCACTGTCCCAGGGCCAGTAGTGAGGGAGTGCTGCACTGTCCCAGGGCCAGTAGTGAGGGAGTGCTGCACTGTCCCAGGGTCAGTAGTGAGGGAGTGCTGCACTGTCCCGGGGTCAGTACTGAGGGAGTGCTGCACTGTCGGAGGGTCAGTACTGAGGGTGCATTTCACTGTCAGAGAGAGACAGTTCTACTTTAATTGGGAACTATATAGAAAGTTTAAAAAAAAATATTGAGAGTTATTTCAGTGAAAGGGTGAAAACAGGCACTATCTCGGTGCTGTGCCCCTAAGGCATACCTGGTTTAGCAAGCAGTTTTAGTCCTAATTCAGGACTACCAGAACTGAAACTTGCCTGGAAATGTTAAAATGGACGCCTGCAGCTTTTGTACCCAAGTGCTGACTGGACGTGATTTTCATGGAGCAGTTTCTGTGGGTCCCTTGCACCCATTTCCACTGAAGTTGTGGGATGCTGCAGCTGAGACACAGAGGCAGCATTTAGGATGGCCCAGGGACTGAATGAGAAGGTTCATAAGCGCTCTGACACAGCACTGGAAGTCCTGCTGGGGGAGGGCCAGAGGAGGAAGCATGTGCTCCAGGGGTAAAAGGTCCAACACCCTGCCCTGTCTTTCTCTCATGCAGCAGCTGGTGATGCTCTGCCTGGCCTTATGTGCTCCTTCCATTCCTTGTCTAGATAAAGTGAGAGCCCTGGATAGATCAAACTCTCCCTTTCTCCTGGTGCCTTGTATAATGTGAAAGAACACTTTTGCTTACTCTATAAAGGTGAAATCCTCAGTGAATTTCCAGAATAAATGTTGATGGAGTGTTGGTGAAGTTTTGACAGTGCCCTACAAAATCTACTGATGTGTTTCAGAAATCCTCTTCAAACTCCAGCAGCAAGTGTACTGTAAATGGTGATATTCCTTTACATTGCATTTGAAATTCTTGACCAGGATGAGGTTACTCCCTGTCAGCTGCTTGCTGTTAGGAGAGGACGTTTAGATGAAGGACTGCCCACCAGAATGTCGGGAAGGCTCTTTAACGTGCACAAGCAGGCATCTTAAATGACTCATTCCTTAGAGATTCAGAGGGCGGGCTTCAAGATGGCGTCTTGTGCTAAACATGGACTAAACTTGTGTTTCAGCTCCAGGCCCTATGTTCATCAATGAGACTCTTTGGTGCCTGAAGGAGCCATCATAATCACCCTTTTATTGTGTAACGTGGTGGTAATCTCTTCATAGTATGCCTCTGCTTCTTGACATAAATATTGAATGTAAAACAGATGACTGTAACACTGAAAACTGTTTTGTGAGACAGCCTGACAAATATAAGTGGCAGGTGAGAATGTGGAAGTTTTAGGCTGAGCTCTCAGCTAATCGGTGTATCTTGTTACAAAGGAGACACTAGTAACAAGAATACTGTCCAGGCTCCAAACGCTGAATAAGTGCAATATTTGAATGTTTAGGATGCTGCCCAGCAGGCTGAAAATAATTCAAATCAGCGTCCTTTCTAGCTTGTGGAACAGGAGCTGGCAGCCAGCTGTTGTTTTCTACTATCCCTGGAGACAATTTAAACACACAAGAAATTGTCGGTGGCCTTAGTTGTCCTTGAAGTTTGAGGCCGCTTTTCATGAACGTACGAAATAATCTTTTTGTTTTACGACATTCTTGCTGATTTAAGTGAAATGCTTTGAGTGCTGAGAAGGGAGGGCAAAGAGCAGGGCCATTTGATGAATTGGCTAGCTCTTTCAGAGCCAGTGCAGTTATAATGGGCCGAATGAGCACCTTCTGTACTGGATCATTCTCTGCACCCTGTATCTGTATAAAGCCTGGTGAAGTCTTGTTCAGGTGAGGAGTTTTACTTTCAGCCTCTGTACTGTGAGACATTTTTCCTCTCCTCTTGTCACCCATCCGAGTGCACCTTTCGGTAAATGGAATTGCTGATTTGTTATGCATTCAAGGCAGTTTTTAACTTTGAAACCGTACACAAGAATCAGGCTTAAGCTTGCCTTGGATGCTTGCAGGGCATTTATACTTCGCCTATCACTTTGTTGGTTGTGCGTCACTCTCTTCCTTTTACCCTGATACTGGAGACTCTGTGTCTGTAGGCGAGCTGGGCCCTGCTTTTAGACAGAGATCCAGATTTAAAAATCAGTGCAGGTACCCTGACTCCAACGGAACTGTGAAATCAATAGCAAATAATGGGGTTCAGGTTGATAAAACTGTTTCTAGTTGCACCTTCATGTTGTAGATGGCCAGGAGTGCCAGCCAGTGATCTGAGCATAGCTCAAGGCTGCCATGTAAATTATCCTTGGGCAGTCAGTATCTTATTACACTGTAATTTGCAAATTTGTTGTGTGTGTGTGTGTGAGACAGTTGGCTGGGTATTAAAGAAGGATGAGATGTAATCAGTGGCACGAGGAAGTTGCAAACTTTTTTTTTTCACATAAGACCTATGTTAAAGCCACATTCGACTGCACCTGGTGAGGTGTATCTCTTTCCCAGCAGTGAAAGCAGTCCACATGGACTGCAGTGGTTCAAGAAGGCAGCTCACCACCACCTTCTCAAGGACAACAAGGGATGGGCAATAAATGCTGGCCCAGCCAGTGAAGCTCACATCTCATGAATGAATAATTTTTTAAAAATTCCTCAGCTTGGGATCAAACGCTTCCCTCTACTGAGCCTATTCAAAATCTTCTACTCGTACCCCTTGGAAATATAGCTGATCAATATTAGCAGGGGTCTGATGTGAAACCTGGAGGTCTTTGCAATGTTATTTTTCCTCCCAAAAGATCATTTGAAATCAACGCTAACTTTGTGTGTCATGTTCAACTCGACATTTTGCACAGCAAGTTAAATTCTTTGTGTATTTATTCCAGGGATGGTAATTGGTCAAGTACTGCATGGTGCAACACTGAGCCATTCAGACTGAAGTCTCCAGCCTGATCATGGTTCAGAGAATGATTTGGCCTCAATGCCCCCACCCTCCCCCCCACCACACGCCCCCCACCATGCGCATCCAAGGCACAGGAAGGAGAGTCAACCACAGCTCCTGCTCCCATCAGCTCCCAGTAATACCTGGGAAGTTGTAGATGTGTGGGTGCTGAGTGAGACAGAATTGAATTTGCTTGCGATGCCCCTCATGCCTCAGTGGATTATCCAGTCTGCCAGAATGACTCAGTTGGGCAAGGGATAGATAGTGTGCTTGTGCAACTGAGTGAACGTCTGCACTTTGTGGAGAGGACGGAGCAAACATTGTTTGCGAAACCTTGCAGACGTTCAGGACACATGCCCACATGTAGACAGCTTGAGGTGTCACTGGACAGCCCATGGAAACAGAAGCTGAGAGTGACTTTTTGCCTTGATTACCTTGGATGTTCAGGTGGAATTATTGGCCTGAGACAAACTGACCAAGCCTAGACTGAGACTTTAAGGCTTTGTGGTTCAGTATCACATCAGGCAATGCATTACCTTTGGCTGAGCTATTTTGAAAACAGCATGTTGTGTGGCACATGCTTACACCGTTTCTCACTCAAGGTTCTTGGTGTGTGGATGACACTGGCAAAGCTGTATTTATCACCCCCATCGTAGTTGCTCTGAGAGCTGGTGGGGCTTGTCTCGCAGCTCTTGTGGCACTGTTCCTAGGATGGATGAGGTAGGAAATTCGAGGAGATGAACCAAATAAAGCTAACATATGTCCAAGTCAGGATGGTGTGTAACTTGCAGGTGTTATGATCTCCATAAAAACTGATAACTTTTAAAAATAAATTTGAGCTTCCAGTTTATAGCTGAAAGGATGACATGACTCGATCTTGCTGGTGAGAGAGTCAGCAATGGCAGTGCCTTTAGAAGATCACAGGGAAGTGGCTGGACTTTCTCTTGTTGGAGATGGCCATTACCTGGCACTGTTAGCTGCCAATTATCAGCCCAAGCCTGGATAATTATGCAGCCCCTGCTGTAGGCTGGCATGGGCTGGTTCATTTTCTTCCCTCACCTCCTGAAGTCACTGAGGAATGGCAGAGTGTGCTGCACAGGTGCTGACCGTCCTCCTGCTCTGTGATTGAGTCACCATTTTTTGCAATGTTAAGCCCTGTTCGTTGTGTTTAATAACTTTCTGACAATCAAACCCGATTCTATCTTCAGCCTGTCCATGTACACATTTTCAGAGCAGGAACTCTTGGTGCTTTATTTTTGTTCCCTTTTTGCCCATTCTAGGTTAGCCCTGAACTGTCAACACAGGTGAGACTAAAAAAGAAACATTGTGATTGATACAGTCTGACTCATAGCCGCTGAGGTGAAGCTGTTGGAATGGTGGATAGGTCAGTACACTCGAAGTTGAATTTGGCTTTGATGGCTCCCGGAAGACCTGGGCAGTCTGTGTGACTCAGTAATGTGGATGTCATGCAAGTAGACCACTTTTCTAGATTTGCACTGATACAAAATGCAAAAATTGCAGCTTCCTTTTTCTGCACAGTATCTGTGTGTCAGATCTGTAGCACTCTTTAGCTTTTGAGTCAGTCTGTAATGCCCTCGGCATTGTTGCATTGTCAGAGGTGCCGTCTGTTTCAGATATTCAGTTTGAGACCCAGTCTGTCTGTCCACGTGGACTTGATAGTCCCATGGGCTGTTTTAAAGAAGAGCAGGGGTTGTTCTGCTGGTTTTGTGATTAACACAACTCCCTCAATTTACACCATCAAGTAGCAGAATAACTGGGCATCTTCTCTGCTGGTTGTGGGACCTGGCTGTGTGCAGTTTGGTGGTCACGTTTGCATGAAGCACAATGACACAAACATGAGGGCAGGATAAGGTGCTGTATAAATGTGCACATGATAGAAGGTCAACACTGAACTGTGAGAGATATTTTCATGGAGGTCGCCCCTAATCTGTCAATATATGATCAGTTTGGCCTTTCTTAGGAGAGGTTCACTTGTTGGACGGGGTGCTGGAAAATTCCCCTTAACAACCGTCCCGGGCTGAGGCATAGTGAAGAGTTATCAGGTAACTATTTATGTTCATGTTAGAGCACAAGCAGTTCATACTGTTAGACCGAACTCAATGGAACAACAACTGCATTAAGTGAAGCTACATCAAAGATCAGGCTTGCTACTTATTACTGCAGACAGTGAATAATTTTAGATGTCACAGTTTTTCTCTTGCTCAGCTTTTTTATCACTGCTTCCATGTTAATTCACTTTACTATTTTTGCCTTAACCCAGTGACCCGCCTCAAGTGGTTGTCAAATATGGCTATAATTATTAAGTATTCAACTGGGATTGATGTGCCCATAGTTATATCAGTTCACTACTGTGGTTCCATGCTCCCATTTAAGTGAGAATTATATTGATGATCAGTGAACCAGTTTGGTAATGGAGAATTCTCCAGCCGCTAAACCCATGGAGTCCTTTCTCAAGTAATATTTTCAGATTCTTACACAAAAGGCTAAAATGTTCCGTTAACTTACTGAAAAATGAAGGAGGTTTCTCTGATTGACTGTTTCAAAAAAAAGTTGTGTGGTACTTCATCAAACAGCTTTTGAAAGTCGACATATATCACATCAACTGCACTCCTCTCATCAACCCTCTCCGTTAGCCCGATCGAAGAACTCAATCAAGTTAGTCAAACTTGATTTGCCTCTAACAAATCCATGATGGCTCTCATTTATTAATCAAAGTACAGTTAATTTTGCCCTTGATTAATTTGTTCTCACCACTGACATTAATGCTGACTAGCCTGTAGTTACTGGGTTTACCCTTCTCCCTTTTATTTTTTGAACAAGGGTGTCACGTTTGGAATCCTCCAGTTGCCTGGATCCACTCCTGTATCTAAGGAGGATTGAAAGATGGTAGCAGACCCTCTCCAATTTGCACCCATCCTTCCCTCAGCAACCTAGGATGTATCCCAAAAACAGAAAATACTGGAAAATCTCAGCAGGTCTAACAGCATCTGTGGAGAGAGAAACCGAGTTAACGTTTCGAGTCCGTATGACTCTTCTTCAAAGCCGTACTGATTCTTCAGAGTCATATGGACTCAAAACGTTAACTCAGATTTTTTTCTCTCCACAGATGCTGTTAGACCTGCTGAATTTTTCCAGCATTTTCTGTTTTTGTTTCAGATTTCCAGCATCCGCAGTATTTTGCTTTTATCTAGGATGTATCCCATCCAGACTGGGTGACTTTTCCACTTTGAAGGCTGCCAATTTTTAAAGTATCTCCTCTGGAAGTATTTTCTTGCTATCCAATTTCTCTACTACCTCCACCTTGATTGTAACAATGACAGCACCATTTCCTCTACTGAAGAGCGACACAAAATCATTTATAACCCAGTTATGTCCTCTAACTCCACAAGAAGATCGCCTTTTTGGATCCTAATAGCTGTCACTCTTTTACTGTTTATATGTTGTCAAAGATTTGAGTATTCCCCTTTATGTTAGCTGATAATTTATTCTTATACTCTCATTGCTTTCTTATTTCCCTTTTCTGTTCTCATCTGCATTTTCTATATTCTGCTTGTCTGCTGTGTTAGCAATCTGACTTTATCATAAGCTTATTTTTATTGAATTGTAACCTCTAGCTCTTCAGTCATTCCAGGAGTTGTCGTTTCTGATGCCCTTTTCTCCAAGTAGGGATGTGTTTACTCTGCACCTGGACTATCTCCTGTTTGAAGGCCTCCAATTGCACATTTACTGTTCTACCTGCCATGGGTCAGATCCCTTTTCGACTCACTTCCATTTGGCTTTACTTTTGTTCCTTATCCCTTTCCATAACTATTCTAAAGCTGATGATATTATGATCACTGTTTCCCAAATGCTCCCCCACTGAAACCTACTCCACTTCCTCCACTCCATTCCCCAGAAACAGATCCAGCACTGCTTCCTTCCTCATTGGCCTGGAAATGCACCAATCAAGAATATTCTCCTGTGCACATTTACAGATTTCTTTCCCCTTCTTATCCTTTATACTGTTTGTTCACAGTCTATGATGTCATTTAGGCTTACACTGTGGTACATTATGCTGAATAATTGCTGCATTGTTGGTGCTACTGTACTTGGAATGAGCTATTAAATTAAGGCTTTGTCTGCCTTTATAGGCAGGTGGTAAAGATCCCATGGAAATGTTTGAAGAGGGATTTCTTCATGTCCTGGTCAACATTCCGCCCTCAACCACTACCACAAAAAGCCAACTGACTGGCTATTCAACTCATTGTTGTTTGTGGGAGCTTGCAGTATGCAGATGGCTTTAACTTCAGAGTAACTCACGGTGTCTGAAAGTTTTGAAGAGCTAAGATATAGACACAAGCCTCTTTCGCAGCAGTTGGTGTGATGTTTTATAACAATTTGCCCATTTACTGAGAATTCTTGTACAAAAAAACTGTCCGATTCAAACTAGGGGTTATTGCCATTCATTGAACCTTGCTGCTGCTGTCTGTTTGTGAACAGTATTGACACAGTACAGCAATTATGCTTTCCAAGGCAGTGAATATCCAAGTCAGCATTCTGTGTCAGCTGACACCATCGATGCTGTCTTGCCCTCTAAACTCGTCTCTCATGGTTGGCTAATTGGAGCACTTGTGCTATTTGCAAAATGGATGGAGCTGTGCAGCAGGCCCCTGAGCTTGTGTTTCACCCGTATTGTTTACAGACATTTTATTCTTACACGTTTCCAAAGTCCTTACTGCCACACCATGTTTAATGGAGGGATCGATCGCCCAAGCACCCAAGTATAGTCGGAGACCTAACAGCTGTGTTTCAAGGAGTGGTGCTTCTCTCTGCAGTTGCCAGCTAGTTTAATTTAAAGTTGTAACTAATCTGTTTGCTAAGCATTTTTATTCCGCTGTTTTAAAATTTAATATTGAGATTCTCCGAAGACCTGGTAGGTAATTTCACTGCGTGCTAGCAGACTAAGTGTCATAGACCTAGAAACTTCAGTGTTCAGTCTGTACTGAGTTAGCTGACCTCACTCAGGTTGGTGATAGGCAAGCTGCAACTGGTCTTACTGCTCCTGAGCTAGGGAGGAGTGGGGGAATCAAAACGTTCCCAATCCTGATGGTTTATCCTTGCTGGAAAATGCGCGTGTTGCTTATCACAGGATGTGACGAGTGGTGTGCTTCTGGGATCAGTGCTGGGGCCCCAACTTTTTACAATTTATATAAATGACTTTTATCAAAAGACCATAAGAATGGTTGCCAAATTTGCTGATGACACAAAGATAGGTAGGAAAGTAAATTGTGAAGAGGATGTAAGGAGGCTACAAAGTGACGTAGATAAGTTAGATGAGTGGGCAAAGATCTGGCAAATGGAGTATAACGTGGGCAAATGTGCAATTGTTCATTTTGGCAGGAAGAATAAAAGAGAAGCTTATTATCTAAATGGTGAGAGATTGTAGAGCTCTGAGATTCAGAGGGATCTGGGTGTCCTAGTGCATGAATCACAAAAGGCTAGTATGCAGGTACAGCAGGTAATTAAGAAAGTTAATAGCATGTTATCATTTAGTGTGAGGGAAATTGGTTAAAAAAGTAGGGAGGTTATGCTTCAGTTGTACAGGGCATTGGTGAGACCACATCTGGGGTATTGTGTAGAGTACTGGTCTCCTTATTTAAAGAAAGATTTAAGTGCATTAGAAGCAGTTCAGAGAAAGTTTACTAGACTAATACCAGGAATGGGCAGGTTGTCTTATGGGGAAAGGCTGGACACGTTAGGCTTGTATCCACTGGAATTTAGAAGAGTAAGAGGCGATGTAATTGAAACCTTTAAGATCCTGAGGGGTCTTGATGGGGTGGATGTGGAGAGGATGTTTCCTCTTATGGGAGAATCACTGTTTAAAAATTCACTGAGGAAATTTTTTCTCTGAGGGTCGTGAGTCTCTCTTCCTCAAAAGACAGTGGAAACAGAGTCATTGAATATTTTTAAGGCAGAGCTAGATAGACTCTTGATTAACTAGGGGGGGGTGAAAGGTTATCAGGGGGTAGCTAGGAATGTGGGATTCAGGGTACAACCAGGTCAGTCATGATCTTATTGCATGGTGGAGCAAGCTCGAGGGGCTGAGTGGCCTACTCCTGCTCCTAATTGGTATCTGTAGGGTAAGGACAGAGTAAGTTTTCACTGTAATCTCTGTCTATTTACACTCACTGTCCCAAAAATGAAAAGAATCTACTCATAGCATGAAAACAGCTTGAGGGTGGACTTATACTTGGCAGTGATTAAACATGGCCCATTCATCCCGGGACTGGGAGTAGGAGCCGGTCAACAGTTTAGCTATTCCTGGGCTGTTTGTAATGGCTCCGATATTGGACCTTATCAAAGTGTATCCTCCATTATCTGAATCATTTTTAATAAGTACCCTGACCTAAGGTCTGTCGTTTCGACACACAGGCCATGTAGCCAAATGCTTGCTTTCACTGACCTCTCCACTTTTTGATCTTTCTGCTACTTGATGTGCCTGCATTGACCCCTTTTAATTTTTTAAAAAACCAAGATGGTGTGCATTGGTCCAGTGAGTGTTTCTGCTTCACCTTTCAGTGGGCAACACTGCGGATAGAAAGAGGAGCCCGAGAGAGGAAACAGCTGATCTACAAAACCAACTCTAATGGTAAGTGCTGACGGATGAGTGCACTGCCATGCTCATCATGTGTTACTACGATGGGGAGACATGGGATCGTCACCTGCCATTGAACAAGCTTTAAAGTTTGCCACGGGCTAGTCCAGAGTAACACAGACGTGAATTGACCTGTTGGGGAGCTCATTCTCTGATTTAACAGTGGGTCCAGGCACCACTAAGCCATTAGAATTTTCAATGAACAGTAAGTACCGTGCCGGACTGGTTGAATTTAGCTACAGTCAAGTAAAGAAAACAAGGCTAAAGCCAGCGTGTATCGATGCTTCAATAAATGGGGAGGGTGAGCGGAGGAAATGCATCAGCTGTAAAATCCCACCCATTCAAATCCAAAGAAGTGTTGGTTGACAGGAAGAAATGATCAACCAGCATTGTGGCAATCCCATGTAACAAGGGAAAAACCGAAAAAGAGAGAGAGAGAGAGAGAAATGAAGGAAAGAGGCTGACTTTCTGTAAAAGTGGTCAATGTGCAAAATCCCAGCACGAGGCTGCTGCAGCGTGAAGTCATGTCAGAAAGTTTGAAACTAGCAAAGGCCAATTCACTGACGGCAGCATGGTGGTTGTGTTACTGGACTCGTAATCCAGAGGCCTGGACTAATACTCCAGAGTCGTGAGTTCACATCCCACCACAGCAACTTGTGGGAATTTAACTTTAATTCATTAATGAATTTGGAATGAAAAGCTACCAGTTTGTAGCCACCTGGTTCACTAATGCCCTTCAAGGAAGGAAATCTGCTGCCCTTATATGTGACTCCAGCCTGCTAAGCACGATGTCGGGTGAAGTCAGGATCAGTGTCGGACTTCTGATGCATTTCTCTCCCACCGCCAGTGCTCCACAGGTATGTGGGCAAAGATCTGTAGTAAAGTATGAATCTTTCAAAGAGAGAATAGATTGAAAAGAAACTAATTTCATCTATGTTGATCAGCCTTCTGGGTAAGCGTTTGCATTGAAAGTATATTAAGAGCCAAGTGGATTCTGTGTTAGCTTCTCTGTGTGACCTTTTAATTTAAGCAGTTTTCCCACCAGCAATGCCGAGATGACAATGGGTGAAGTGTAATGTCTTTGTCTCTCCTCTCTAGGTATAATAGTGAAGGAGCCCACATCTCTGGAGGAGGAGATAAAGCAGATGAGGCGGACTGGGAGCAACAGAGCCCTGGACAGTCGGGAGTTTGAAATGTCTGATATCTTCTACTTCTGCAGGAAAGGCGTCGAGACCATTGTGGACGACGAGGTAACAAAACGGTTTTCTGCTGAGGAGCTGGAATCTTGGAATTTGATGACAAGGACAAACAATAATTTTCAGTACATCAGCCTTCGCCTGACTGTCCTCTGGGGGCTGGGCGTCTTTGTACGGTACTGCTTTCTACTACCACTGAGGTAAGCACAAAGTTGTCACGTCATGCTTACTGGTGAGACATGCTCATGCAATGTTGGGTCTCTCCTCAATTGTTCAATTCAGTGAGCATAAAACAACACGGAATCTCTTGAGTTGTTGAATTCCTTCTCCAGATGTTTATGGGTAGTTTTGGACTGAATACAGGGTCCCAGATTAATGTTTTCTCGCTGGAAGGTTTCCATTGGGAATAGTGTCCTTAGTATCAAGAGGAGAAAACAGGCTGTGATGCCTGCCATTGTGGAACAGTACACTGTTCCCAGTTTTGCCTACTCCATTCCCTTTCCCTTTCTGCATGCTTGGTGTCCACTGTGTCGCTTTCCCTGTCGTAAAGTGTTCGGAGGTGCATTTCTGAACATGAGAAGCATTATACAAATGCCAGTGGCTATGCAGTAATCTCATGGCGATTAAGAAATATTGTTCTTAAAAATGCTGCCTAAATCCTTCCATTGAGTGGATTGATTGTGAGAGGAGAGCATGTTAGCCCATGGCCTGGCTTAGATTGACACGTTCCCAATAGGAGAAAGCTGTGTTCCAAATGCTCTTGCCACCCAGTGTTTCAGCAGAGGAAGCAGGAGATGATGGAAATGTTAATCATCTCGTGCCAAAAAACATAGACTTGAGTTGGAGCACATTCAGATTGCCTTTCGCAATTGTAAAAAGTAACGTTTCTAACATTTTCCAGTCATAGAGCAGAGCACAGCACTTTATGTCTCGTATGTCCTTGACTGAAGGAGAAAGCAAGCACTAGGATTGGGAAATCTGGCTTTACATTGTGACACATGGTGGCGGAGACAGAGGTGCTGCATTGACTGCAGCATTGAATGTGAATCAAGACGTATATAATGAGAAAAATTGGCACAAAGTAAAGGAAAAATGACAATATCAAGGCCTTGGGATGAGCTCAAGTTTATGCAGGAAACATTTGATCAGTTGAGTCTGGAGGTGAGAAAAACTGGATGAGACTTTCAGCAGCAGATGGGCTGAGATAGCATTGTCGGTTTCTGGCCCTATGCTGCTCGAATTAGACAGCCTTTTAATGGAGAGGATATGGTGCCTGAAGCTCAGCTCAAGTCAAACAAGACTGCAAAGTTCTGACAAGTCTGGTTCAGCCTGAGACAGTGCAAAGTGCTGTAACAATTATTTTTGTGTTCATCTCTATATTCCCGATCATAAATTTTACATGTCTGCGCAAGATGTTTCTTTGTGTTTGGCATGGTCACTTCTGCAAATGGACTTGGTGTCCCTGATAATCTGGAGTGCACCTTTGCTTTCCAATATCTAGGTAAAGAATAGCAAGCTGGGCATGGCATCAATTGACCCTCGGTTGCCCATACTGGATAGTTTGACCTCAAATGTGCTTATGCTGTGTGTTCTGTCTGAAAGTGGGCAAGTTGCATCCTTGCAGCTGACAAAAAGCCAATAGAACAGGAGTGCGCTGCAGACCAAGCCATTGCCAATCTGCTGCTAAAGTTGTTTTGAAAGGGAATGTCACATCTGGGATTTTTATCTATATGCTCTGAAAGGAGCTTTGTTTCAATTCATAAAAGGAAAAAACTGTGGATGCTGGAAATCCAAAACAAAAACAAAAATACCTGGAAAAACTCAGCAGGTCTGGCAGCATCTGTGGAGAAGAAAAGAGTTGACGTTTCGAGTCCACATGACCCTTCAACAGAACTAAGTAAAAATAGAAAAGGGGTGAAATATAAGCTGGTTTAAGGTGGGGTTGGGACAAGAAGAGCTGAATAGAGGGCCAGTGATAGGTGGAGATAACCAAAAGATGTCACAGACAAAAGGACAAAGAGGTGTTGAAGGTGGTGATATTATCTAAAGGAATGTGCTAATTAAGGGTAGAAAGCAGGACGAGCAAGGTACAGGTAGCCCTAGTGGAGGTGGGGTAGGGGGAAGGGATCGAAATAGGGAGATAAAACAATGGATGGAAATACACTTTAAAATAATCATGTTTCAATTCATGTTCGGTTATTGATATAATGCCGGTTTACAATGGGTTAACTCTCAGGCAGACAAGCCATTAGGAAATACAAACAAGTTACAGTACAGAAAGAGTCCCTTCACCCCAGTTCATGCTAGTATTTATCCATCAACTGAACAAATAGTCTAATCACCTTTACCCACCTTGTTTCCACATCACTTCAACCCCATTGCCTTTTATCTGCTTATCCAATCTAATATACAATGTTGACAGAATTTCTACCTCAACCACTAATGCTGGAAGTGAATTCTGCAGCCTCACAGCTCTGAGTGAAGGCCTTTCTCCTGCCCTCTTCAAAATCTCTTCTAATTCATCTTGTATTAATGGCTCCCTTGTTCTTGACACGCAAATACTGCCACCATTCTCTCTCAGATGCGAGTAGACCTGTGTGTCTCGAGGATTTTCTGGTTTAATATCGACCTCTTGCACTTAGTTTTCATTTGCCCCATCTCTTACTGTGAGATGGTTTCAACACTAATCAGCTATTTCCCTTAAATCTCAGGTGAAATTTAAACTGGACTAGTCATCTATACATGTTCCATGAGCTGATTGAAGTGGTTAATTTAATCTGAAAAGCTATGCTGATGACACATATAGGACTTCAGATGATTAAAAAATTGTTTGTGTGACATGTCAGACAATTTTACTGAGCTGACAGTCAGGAGCCACTGTTCAGGGTGAGCTTCCAGAGCTAGCAATGAGTGCGGCCATCAGCTGATTTGTGGCTGTCTGAAACTCGTTGAATTTTTCTGTTTTTTTTCCCCTCCTCCTCAGGCTTTTTACTGGACACTGTCTCCCAAGCAGCAGCAGCAGGCTGGCAAATCACCAAGTGATCGCCCTTCATGTATGTGCCAGTCAGTGAGTGGCAGTGAGCCCATATTGTTACTGCAAGCGCCTGAGGTCTCTGTGGCTCAATTATAGACTGCCTTGTCTCTACAAACTGAACCATCAGGAGAAACAACTTTTGGTTAGAAACGGAATTTCTTGTAAGCCGTCCATCCCCCTCCCACCAGAGAAAAGAAATCATAAAATAGTACAGTACTGAAGGCCATTCAGCCCATCAAGTATGTGCCAGCTCTTTCAAAGCAATCTAGTTTGTTCCATTCCCCCACCGTATATTCTTGCAATCTTTTCTCCTTCAAGTATTTATCCAATTCCATCTTGAAGCTACTGTTGAATCTGTATCCACCCCCTATCAGCCAGCCCATTCCAAATCCCAGCCACTCGTTGCGTAAAGAAGTTTGTCCTCATGTTAGCTCTGTTCTTTGGCTAATCATCTTAATTTTGTGCCCTCTAGTTCGCAACCCTTCAGCCACAGGAAACAGATTCCCTCTACGTACTCTATCTAAACCCTTCATGATTTTAAACAGATCGAGCAAATCTCCTCTTAGCCTTCTTGGCTCCCTCTTTTCTAGAACCAGTAAATCTCTTCGGTATTCTCCCCCAAGCCTTCACACCCTTCCTAAAGTATGGTCCCTGGATTTGGACACGCTCCTCCAGCTGAGGACAAAGTAGAGAAACGGGGCTGAGCTTGTAGTGACAGTGTGAACCTGCCCGAACTTGGCACTGACGGAAATTTAAAATGGCAATGTTACTAGCAGAAACCCACAGTGTAGCTAATGTGTGCTGTTGCAAATATCACGCTGGAACAAGAAGAGGATGTGCTACTGAGGTTGGGTTGTGCCAGCACAGAAGGAACTTTACAATGCATCTACCATCTGCCTGACCTTGGTGTGGCTGAAATAGAAAATATTTCACTCCTCGGTACTAAAATTTATCATTTTGGTAAGCACAAAACACGACGCATCCTTTCGACCCTGCATGAGGTCCATATGTTTGAAGAATAACTACTAAATGAAACAGGAAATATAACTTGGAAACTGATGGGAATGAATAGAGGATAGAGAGTTCTAAGGGCAGTAGTTTCTTCTTTGGGATCGATTCCCTGACAATAAGACTTTCCTCAAGGTTTAAATGAGGACTGTGTTAAAAAAGATTTTTGTATACTCATTAAAGCCTGATTATCTGACACTGTTGTTTTTTTTAGGGTTACCCTGGCAATTACTGGCATTAGCTTGTTGGTGATTGGAACGACCATGGTGGGATATTTGCCAAATGGTTGGTGAGTGTTGTCTCTGCTATAACCAGAAGAGGCCTGTTCATAGCTCTGATATGACCTTCCCTAATTTTCCATTGCTGCTTCCTCACTGAAGATGTTGACGCTCACTGGGCTCCAACTCTAGAGCTCTGATAACTTGCCAAAGTGGTCAGTCTTCACTAATGATCTTGGGTGTAAGAGCTGAGCTGTCAAAATATTCATTATTGGAGGATATTTCAACCGAGCCTCAGCCTGATCCTGTCCTTGTTTGACATCCAGATACAGGGCATCAAAACTTGGTTTAGTTACGCCCTCACTGACTGCTTAGGCATGCACACTCCAGCAGATTGCGTTTTTCTGTGCCTGGACTGTGTTCCTGAGGGCACTTACACCCAACGAGTAGGTCAACTGAAACCCAAGTACCATTCATGTTCAGTCGTGCTACAGTTAAAAATCTAGAGGACTTAGTTTAGGTTGGTTGAACTTTTCGTAATGTTGTCTTTATTGTAATGCAGAGAGAAAGTTCATCCCTCCAAGGTGTCTAAATCCATTCAGGGGTTGCTGCATATGGTGCTACCCCAGTGCTCACTTATTTCATGAAGATCCTTAATCCATTTGTCATTTGAGGGTGTTTGTTTGCATCTAAAATTTGTGAGCAGCCTATGACAGGCTGAATGGGAATGGGGGAGGTTGCAGCCTGCGCTTTGGAATTGCAATAGACATCTGTTGTCTTCACTTTCTCATTCACTATTCAATGGTGCACTTTTCAATAGGAGCTCTGGCTGATTTTTGATTACTCTCTACAGCTAAGGGACAGTGAGACCAATTGTAATTCCCCCACGAAACTCTGCTGATGTAGACTGCGAATTGAGTGTGGCATTTTGAACAGATCCACAGGAGTTTTTGTACATTTTATTTAATTCTTTTTGCCTTGCATACTTCAGCTTCTGTTAATCGCTCCCTTCACTAAAGTTTGGCAGTGTTTCTCCTCCCTTTGTCTAGGTTGAAAGACTTTCTCAGCAAGCATGTACATTTGATGTGCTACAGGATTTGTGTTCGGGCTCTCACTGCTATAATTCACTACCATGACAGGTGTGTATGTATGAATACGGTAGCTGCTTTTATCCCAGAACTTGGCATCTTGTGTTTGGCCATAAAAATTGGGGGCACTGTCACATGTTTTAAATTACAGGCACCTGCTCCGTTTAAAGCGCGTTCTAATAGCACATTTTTGTCTCAGCGCTGTTTATAAGTTAGGGATCTTACCTGAATAACACTGCCTCCATTTTCGTTTTAGCGCAGTTCCTGTGTAAGTGTCAAGAACTGTGTTGTAACAGCACATGCACAGTACTTTTTAAATAAATCACCACTTTCCCTCTCCCAAGCCCCTCACTCCTTTCCTCTCACCGTTTCCCTCTCTCGACCCCCTCCCCAATCATTCACTCCTGCTCATTGCTTCCCTCTCCCAACTCCCTCACTCACTGTCTTCCTCTTGCCGACCCCCCCCCTCACTTCCTTCTTCCCGCTCACCTACCCCCTCACTCACTCCCACCCATTCGCTGCACCCTCACTCAGTCCCTTCCTTTCCCAGATCCCTCACTCACTCCTTTCCTGTTGTTGCTTCGCTCTCCCAACCTCCCACTCATTCGCTGCTTCCTTCTCCCGGTCCCCTCACTCATTCCCACCTGCTCACTGACCCCCCCTCACTCACTCTCTCTTCCTCTCGCTGCTTCCCTCAGTCACTCCCAACTGCTCACTGACCCCCTCACTCACTCCCACTCGCTCACCACTTACCTCTCCCGGCCCCCTCACTCACTTGTTCCCTCTCTCAAACCCCTCCCTGAGCCCCATCCAATCGCCACTTACCTCTCCCGACCCCCCTCACTCCCAACCATTCGCCACTTCCCTCTACGGACCCCCTCACTCACGCTCACCCACTCACTGCTTCCCTCTGCCTCTCCCTTCCGCTTGCCACTTCCCTCTCTTGACCCTCCCTTACTCCCTACCCGTCTCTCTGCTTCCCTCTCCCGACCCCCTCACTACTTTCTGCTTGCCACCCACGTGAGTGGGAGAGGGGTGGCAAGCGAGAGCCTGGTGAGGTTCGGGAGAGGGGCACTGAGTGGGAAGGAGCAAGCGAGGTGTCGAGAAGGATGGCATGGGAGGGAATGAGAGGGTCAGGAGAAGGAAGTGGTGAGCAGGAGGTAGAGAGAGAAGTATGCAGTGAGCGAATGGCGGGAAGCACCGAGTGGGAAGTTAGTTAGAGTAGTAAGTTAGTAAGAGTCCTTGGTTCAAACATGGACAAAAGAGCTGAATTCCAGAGGTGAGATTGACTGCCCTTGACATCAAGGCAGCATTTGACCGAGTGTGGTATCAAGGAGCCCTAGCAAACCTGAAATCAATGGGGATCAGGGGGGAAACTCTCCACTGGTTGGAGTCATACCTAGCACAAAGGAAGATGGTTGTGGTTGTTGGAGGTCAATCATCTCTGTTCCAGGACATCACTGCAGGAGTTCCTCAGGGTAGTGTCCCAGGCCCAACCATCTTCAGCTGTTTCATCAATGATCTTCCTTCCATCATAAGGTCAGAAGTGGGGATGTTCACTGATGATTGCACAACAGCACCATTCGTGACTCCTCAGATCCTGAAGCAGTCCATGTCCAAATGCAGCAAAACCTGGAGAATATCCAGGCTTGGGCTGACAAGTGGCAAGTAACATTCACGCCACACAAGTGTCAGGCAATGACCATCTCCAAAAGAGAACCATTGTCCCTTGACATTCAATGGCATTATCATTGCTAAATCCACCCCCATCAACATCCTGGGGTTTACCATTGACCAGAAACTGAACTGGACTAGCCATATAAATACTGTGGCTACAAGAGCAAGCCAGGGGCTAGGAATCCTGCAGTGAGTAACTCACCCCGTGACTCCCCAAAGTCTGTCCACCATCTACAAGGCACAAGTCAGGAGCGTAATGAAATACTCTCCACTTGCCTGGATGAGTACAGCTCCCACAACACTCAAGAAGCTTGACACCATCCAGGACAAAGCAGTCCGCTTGATTAGCACCCCATGCACCACAATAAACATGCATCCCTTGCACCATTGGCCCACAGTGGCAGCAGTGTGTACCATCTGCAAGATGCACTGCAAGAACTCACCAAGGTTCCTTAGACAACACCTTCCAAACCCATGACTACTACCACCTAGAAGGACAAGGGCAGCAGACACATGGGAACACCATCACCTGGAAATTCCCTTCCAAGTCACTCACCATCCTGACTTGGAAATATATCGCTGTGCCTTCACTGTCGCTGGGTCAAAATCCTGGAACTCCCTCCCTAATAGCACTATGGGTGTACCTACACCGCATGCACTGCAGCAGTTCAAGAAGGCAGCTCACCACCACCTTCTCGAGGCCAATTAGGGATGGGCAATAAATGTTGGCCTAGCCAGCGATGCCCACATCCCATGAATGAATAAAAAACAAAGATAGCAGATGGAGTACAATATAGAGAAATGTCAAATTTTTCACTTTGGTTGCAAGAATGAAATAGCAGAATATTTTTTAGAAGGTGGGAAACTGTAAATGTTGATGTTCAAAGACACTTGGATGTGCTTATGCAAGGAATGCAGAAAGTTAGCATGCAGATACAGCAAGCAACTAGGAAGCCAGATGTCATGTTGGACTTTATTGCAAGGGAATTGGAGAACAGGAATAAAGAAGTCTTGCTACATTCGTACAGGGTTTTGGTGAGACCACATCTGGAGCACTTTGTGCATCTTTGATCTTCACATTTAAGAAAGGGTATACTTGCATTGGAAGTGGTACAGCGAAGGTTCACTAGATTAGCCCCTGGGATGAGGGGCTTGTCCTATGATGAGTGACAGAGTAAGTTAGCTTATATTGTCTGGAGTTTAGATGAATGAGAGGCGATCTCATGGAAACCTGCAGAATCCTGAAGGGTCTTGATAGGGCGGATGCTGAGAGATTGTTTCCATTGCTACTTTAACTTAGGACTCTTACTAACTTATATAAAAACATAAGAAATAGGAGCAGGAGTAGACCACATGGATCATCGAGCCTGCTCTACCTTTCAATACGATCATGGGTGATCTTGGGCTTCAACTCCATTTTCCCCGTCTACTCCCCATATCCCTTAATTCCCTGAGAGACCAAAAATCTGTCTACCCCAGCCTTAAATATATTCAACGATGAAGCATCCACAAACCTCATCTCAGACCTAAATGATTGGCCCCTTATCCTGAGACCAGGGGAAACAATCTCTCAGTGTCTATCCTATCGAGCCCCTTCCGAATCTTGTTGTTGCACAGGTTTTTCAGGCACTGCACTCTACAGCGATTAACTTGCATTGTGTTCATTCCTTTTATTCATGTCCCTGACAGTGAAAACAGGCCGAAAAATGGAGGCATATGCGTTGCAAATCACACTTCTCCAATCGATGTAATCATCCTGGCAAGTGATGGCTTCTATGCTATGGTGAGTGCTTTCTAAACCTTGGCACTGGAATTCCTACAGTTGAAAGAAAACCAGACTTCAAAAGATTGTGTATCTGGGATGGTGAATGTGACCTCCTTAAACTTCACTTCTATGTTTCAATCTACCATTCTGTCTCCTTCAGTCCAATTTAACCCTGTGTCACCCAGTAAGGAGTTGTTCACATTCAAGTGAAATATGGTATTCAGCAACCTTCGGTACATTCCAAGTCATACAATCATGGAAACTTGGAGCACAGATAGAGGCCATTCAGCCTGTTGTACTTGTGCTAACTCTTTGAAAGAGTGGTTGTCCTCAGTCCCATATCCCCCTTTTTGTCTGTCCCTCTGTAAGTTCCTCATGCTCCTACTTGTCCAGTCCTGTTTTAAAATTATTTAGGGAATCGGCTTCCACCATCTTTTCAGGTCGAGAGTTCTGGATCTCAACAACTCTGAGTGAAAATATTTCTCCTCATCTCCCCTCGAGATCTTTATCCAATGATTTTAAATCTGTGGCCTCTGGTAACTGACCCACTCACCAGTAGGAATAATTTTTCTCTATACTTCCTCTAGCAAAACCTCTCATTATCTTGAAAACCTCTATTCATTCACCTCTTAACATTCTCTGTTCCAAGGAGAACAGTCCTAACTTTCCCAAACTCTCCTCAGAACTGAAGTCCCTCATCCCTGGGAACATCCTGGTAAACCTCCTCTGTATCCTCTCTGAGGCCTTTTCATCTTTCCTGAAGTTTGAGGATTGTCCACAATACTCCAGCTGAGGCCTAACCAGTGATTTATAAAGTTCCAGCAGGATCTTTTAGCTCTTACATTCTATATCTCTATTTATAAACCCAATTAACCCAGATGTTTTTCAAACAGCCTCATCAGCTTGCCCTGTTACCTTTAAGGATTTGTGCCAATGGGCACCAAGGTCTCTCAGTTCATTTGCACTGTTCAGATTCCTGCCATTTATAGTTTACTGTCCTCCCATATTAGTCCTCCCAAAGTGAATCACATCACACTTCTCCACATTGAAAATGACATCGACAACAGAGTGAAATGTGGGCATGCTGGGATTGTGTGGAAAAGGTGACTTTGCAGACTGTCCTTTATCCATATTTTTTCAATGGTGGTTGAATCATGCTCAGAAAGGAAAGGTTTGGCAGCGGTTATCTCAAACTGCACAGTGGTTACTCAATTAAATGTGCTTTGGTTTCGGAATGGGGAGAGATTAAGATTGAGTGACTAGAGCTAAATACATAGGCGCAATCTTTCATGAGAACATACAGTTTAGAAATTGGGTCAGAAGAAAAGTTTGTCACATTTTCCGTGAATCAGCCCCACCTTTTCAGCATTTTTCTTAATATCTTTGTTGCCTAGAAACAACATCCATCTTTTGAAGCTATTCACACTGGCTGCTTAACTGCCTTCTCTGGAATTTATTCAACTTGGCCTAAGCACTTTCACTCCGGGGCAGAAGAGAGGGAGGTTGAGCCCATTAATGGAGTGAGGGCACAGAACTTGCCATATTATAGATATGTAGGCAATGCTAAACTCACGTCCTGGGAGCTGCATTTGGCAGCTCATGATCCCATGGCACGATGAAAAGAGCAGGGAACCCGAGGAGTGCCTGAAAACATTTCTTCCTCAACCAATACAATCGGAAAAGGTAGTGAACCGGCCTTTATATTGCACATTTTGGGATGTTACTGGCACAAAATGGCTGCTGCTTTTCCCTACTTAAAAACAAAAGTAATGAATCCCATGAAAGGCCTTGAGATGTTTTGATGTGGTAGGGCATAGTGTAAATATAATTATTAATATTCTTTGATCAAGCTCTGATTCCCTTTTTGTTTGTAATATTCCTTACACTTTTCCTGAAACTAGTTGGGAATAGAGGAGGTATAAATGCAGGCTGTTCGTTGTCACTCAGGCTAAGGTGGGTTGGGGAAGAGAGGAAAGCCATCCCTTAGTTCTTCAACAAGATAAGAATTTGCCTATTGATTTATCAAGAACAGTTCTAATGCCGTGTGTGATTGCATTTTTCAATAGGTAGGCCAGATTCATGGTGGACTAATGGGAGTCATTCAGAGAGCCATGGTTAAGGCTTGTCCTCATATCTGGTTTGAGAGATCAGAGGTCAGAGATCGCAATCTCGTTGCAAGAAGGTGAGATAAAAGGACATGTCAGTTCAAGGGTTCGGTAACTGTATAGTCCTTTAGCTTCATTGGCAGGTTGTCAGGACACAATTATTGGTGCCAGTAATATGGCCTGTTGGTTTGGGAGGGGGAGGCTGATTACAAAGTTCACTTTCTTTTGAATGCTTCTGGGATCTGATCAGTCCACATCACATCATTGCCTGAATGAGTGAGGCTCCGATAGGTCTCGGAGTTCGACGCTCTCCAAGACATTGCAGCCTGCTTGATTGGCACCCATCCACCACCTTAAACATCCCTGTATCACCAGTGGCAGCAGTGTGGACCATCTACAAGATGCACTGCAGCAACTCGCCCAGGGCTCCTTTGACAGCACCTTCCAAACCTGCAACCACTGCCACCTAAAAGGGCAAGGGCAAAGGTGCATAGGAACACCACAACCTGCAGGTTCCCCTCCAAGCCACTCATCATCCTGACTTGGAAATATATCGGCCGTTCCTTCACTGTCGTTGGGTCAAAATCCTGGAACTCCCTCCCTAACAGCACTGTGGGTGTACCTACACCACATGGACTGCAGCGGTTCAAGAAGGCAACTCACCATCACCTTCTCAAGGGGCAATTAGGGATGGGCACCAAATGCTGGCATTGCCAGTAAAGCCCACATCCCAAGAATTAATTGTTAAAAATTCTTAAAAGGGCACCTCAGAAAGCCAAGACGAGTTCTACATCTGAACATGTGTTATAGGACTTGGAAAGGCTCACTCTGCTCTTTTTGATCTTTTTAGGTTGAGTGAACATGTAAGAGACCAGGCTAAGCTTCCGATTTTGATTTTCCCTGAAGGTAAGTGCCTGGGCATTGAATAGTTTGGGAGTAAATGATCTCTCTGCAGTCCGCCAGGTAGCAGCTGGCATGGTATGGGCATCACTGAAAACAGAATCATTGTTAGATAGGCAATGAAAGACCTTCAAAGTAAACTGATAGACTCCTTGGATGCCTCAGTTGGTAAGGGAAGTATGTAACTGAGCTACAGAGGGCAAAAGGCCCCAGACTTGATTCCTATTCAATGCTAAGAGCAGTTCAGCTTGAGCAGCACGGAGGTATGAAGACCCTGACTCAATACAAAACTTAGAAGTATTGTGATCTGTCAGAAGGATAGTGTAGAACTTCAAAAGGATGTAGATAGGTTGGCAGGCAAGTGACAAATGAAATTTAAAGCAGATAAGTGTGAAGTGATACATTTTGGTAAGCAGAACGTGGAGAGACAATATAAAATAAAGGGTGCAATTCTAAAGGGGGTGCAGGAGCAGAGGGACATGGGTGTATATGTGCATTAGTCAATGAAGATGGCAGGACCGGTTGAAAGCACGGTTAATAAAGCATACAGTATCCTTGGTTTTATTCATAGGAGCAAAGAGTACAAAAGCAAGGATATTACGTTAAACTTGTGTAGAACATTGGTTCAGTCTCAACTTGTGTCCAGTTCTGGCCGCCACACTTTAGGAAGGATGTGAAGGCATTAGAGAGAGTGCAGAAAAGATTCACAGAATGGTTCCAGGGATGAGGAACTTCAGTTACAGAGAGAGATTGGAGAAGCTGGGACTGTTTTCCTTGGAGAAGAGAAGGTTGAGAGGAGATTTGATCGAGGTGTTCAAAATCATGAGGGGTCTGGTCAGAGTAGATAGAAAGGAAACGGTCCCCATTGGCAGAAGGATCGAGAACCAGGGGGCACAGATTTAAGGTAATTGGTAAAAGAATCAATGGCGACATGAGGAGAAACTCTTTAACACATCGAGTGGTTAGGATCTGGACTGCACTGCCTGAGAGTGTGGTGGAGGCGGGTTTAATTGAGGCTTTCAAGAGGGAATTGGATAATGATCTGGAAAGGTGCAGGACTCCGGGGAAAAGGCGAGAGAATGGCTTTTGGTGAATTGCCCCTGCAGGGAGCCAGCACAGATACAGTGGGCTGAGTGGTTGTCTTCTGTGCTGTATCTGTTCTGTGATTAGTATCCATTGAGCACCCTGCTGGAAAGGCCAGTCACCATTGGGTTTGGCTCACACTGATTCAGCTGTGATGCTGTTCATTATGCAGCAGCCTCTCGAGGCTTAATGCCCGTGTTGTCTCATGAAGAATGAGAAAGCAAAAGGGCCTCTATACACAAGGAAAAAGTTGTTTGGAGATGAAAGTAGCTGTCTTCATTACGATGCTATTTCCTGCAGGAAGTGTTTCCTACACAACTGTCTTGTGATGAGCTTTGTTTTGAAATGAACAGTACTGACACATCTGTTCAGCTTAAAATGGAAACCTGACTAATATAAATGTGAGATTACATGTGTCAACAGCAAGTTTCAGCAGCACTTTTATTCCAGATGAGGCAGGTGCATGAGCTGAATTCAGTACTTTCCGTGCATGCTTGTACCTTTTGCATGTCTCTCAACATTGATTGTGTGGGGAATAAAGAGTGCACATGTGCCAAACCTGTACTCATACCCTCTGGACGATGGATAATGCCCAGATGGCACAGTGAAGCTTTGCTGCCTCAGCTCTATAAGGCAGGTGCCAATTCACAGCTGTCACATCACAAGGTTCTATAACCAACTTGTAATGCCGTTTTCTTTAACCAGACTGCAGCCATCTGGGGAGATCTCACAGATGCACTTTGGTTGTGCTGGGAATTTTCCACTGAAAAACATTTAATATCTATGATCACCAGTTCTCCTGAGAGTGTGACAATGCAACTAGAGAGTGCTGCCCTCCATTTCTCAATTGTAAATTTGTGATTTTCTTCCTTGCCCCTATAGTCTCCAGTTTTCTCTTTCCTTTCCTTCAGCAGAATGCTGATGTGCAGTTCCTCACTGGCTCGGGTATCTCCCGTGCCTCATACGAGTGGCCACTTTAACTTGAGAGCCGGAGGTTTAGTGGCTTCAGGGTATTGGAGTGAAGTGAGTGTCACAGCTGGACACAGGACTCAGAGTCTCAACGTATGCTTTCCAATAGGCAGTGGTCAAGAGCAGGAACCCCTCAGGTGACTTTATCTCCTGACTCTAACCCTGAATAAATGCAGCACAGTGCTGCCATGAATGCCACTAACTTAGCACACGCTAGGAATGGGATTGAGATCTGCTGAAATTAGAGTGCAGGAAGGGGTGGTTTGCCCACCAGTCCATGTGGGTGTTTGCCCAACACAAGAGCAAATAGCCTGAAGGCCACCTTGATCCCATGTTTCTTCATTTGTCTATCACTGCAATCGTAAATGCGGATATAGTCTCTATGTTGGCCACTGACTGTGGAAGTGAATTCCACAGCCCCTCAACTCTCTTCGGAAAGAAGTTTCTTTTCCTCTTTCCGAAATCTCTTGCATTTAATTTTGTACCTAAAGTCCCCACGCCCCCTGACTACAGGAAGCAGTCTGCCACTAGCATAGAACTCATTGAGTTTCCAACACAGAAGCAGGCCATTCTATGCTCCCTCCCCTCATCCCTACCCTGATTTTTATTTGCACGTCCATATAAGACTTTACTATTTCTTTTTATATTCTTTGATTATTTCATTATGTGAATGACCCATACCTTTCCAGTTGTTGCTTTTTTCTTGACTTCTTTTCTAACCTGTTAGTATTCCCTGTTGTCACCCAGACAGACTGATCAGGAAGGTGAATGTGTGGCTGAAAGACTGTCGCTATGAGGGGCTGTACTTGAACCCTACTGGGATCAAAGTCAAAGCTGAGAGGACAAATAGGGCTGCAGAAAGAACTTTTAAATCAAAATTGGTTGGGGGAGGGGGAAGGTTCAGATAGAAATGGAGAAAGGGAAGGGACGAGAGCAAAGCTCAAGAGTCCAAAAAAAGATGCAAGTAACTCCAAACTCGAGGGAATTCAGTTACGAGGAGAGATTGGAGAAGCTGGGTTTGTTCTCCTTGGAACAGAGAATCTGGAAGAGTGATTTAATAGAGGTGTTCATTCTGGGGTATTGATAGAGTGGACAGGGAGAAACCGTTTCTACTGGGAATCAATCACTAGAGGCCATGCAAAAGAAGCAAAGTTTTTTTCTAAACAAATAAATCACTGTTACAATTAGGAATGCACTGCATGAAAGGGTGATGGATGCAGGTTCGATAATAACTTTCAAAAGGGATTTGAATATAAACTTAAAAAAGGAAGAGTTTGTAGTGCTCTAGGGAAAGAGCAGAAGTGGGACTATTATAATAGCTCTGAGAGCTAGCACAGGCACAATGGGCTGAATGCCTCCTTCTGCACTGTATGATTTTATGGTACTATGTTAGAGATTGTTTTCTAAGTACAGAGCCAATTAAGGTGGTGGTGAATCATTGGAGGATTTGAATATTACCCCATCCATCAGCTGATTCAGATTGGTTTTATTTTCCCCCATTTACCCACCTTGTCCCTTCCCTATTTCTAATGTAACATTAGGACCCTCTGCTCAGATGTAGCCTGTTTGGAGAAAATGTAGCTTTAAGCAGGAGATGTAATTGAAGCAGGAGAAACCTTCAGTGGGCAACATTCCCTTCAGAAGATGATGTTAAAAAGTAGTGAAGGGCAGAAAGGAGCATTTGGAAGCACGTCCATCTGGTACGCAGGCATTTTCCATCATGGCATCTATTTGTCTTTAAAACGCTTTCACACATGAAACCTCAGTGAACTTAATTAAGATTGCGATGAACTTAAACATATGATAATTTGCGGCAGAGAGCTTTAAAACCGTGACTCTTCTTCCTTAAAATGAAGTATATACTAAGTGAAAAATAGAATTGAACCTGGAGCATGGTCACACCCGGAGGGCAAAGAAAAGCTCCTGTGCATCAGGGAGTATTGCTTCACAATATATCTGGTACACTCTTCAATGTCGAGCAGTGAAAGCAGTCAGCATGCCGAGCCTTTCAGGAGGTAGCTAGACAGAGTAATGGAGATATAAAAGATGAACTTGTTGGGTCTTCTCTAATTTGTGGAAAATCCCAAATTCTGCTTAAATGGTGCCTGACTGTGTCCGTCTCTGCAGGAACGTGTATCAATAATACCTCCGTAATGATGTTTAAGAAGGGAAGCTTTGAAATTGGAGCTACTGTCTACCCAGTCGCCATCAAGGTAAGCCTAATTTCAACATGTATCTGGGCGCGTCAATGGTGAGCGACACCATCGTTAAGATCTGGAGTCATTCTTGGTTTCTAAGTCCTTTGGGTATCCTTTGGGCTTTGTAGAGTTTCTGAGCAAGACACCTTATCATCATTACCTTGTCAGTGTATGATACACTCTGCAGGAGTGCAATGTTTCCCCTCTCCTATCAGGAGCTTTACTTTATGGGATTAAAATACATAATTCCCTGAAATTGGGAGTGCAGCTAGGTAAAGCCATACAAAAATCCACAATCATTTTGGGTTTTATCAGTAGGGCAGAGAGTGCAGCAGTAATGAGGAAAGGCTTTTTAAAAATTCATTCTCGAGATGTGGGCGTTGCTGGCTAGGCCAGCATTTATTGCTGATCCCTAACTGCCCTTGAGAAGGTGGTGGTGAGCTGCCTTCTCAAACCGTTGCAGTCCCTGGTGGTGTAGGTACACACACAGTGCTGTTAGGGAGAGAGTTCCAGGAAATTGCTCCAGTGACAGTGAAGGAATGGTGATATATTTTCAAGTCAGGATGGTGAGTGACTTGGAGGGGAACTTCCAGGTGGTGGTGTTCCCATCTGTCTGCTGTCCTTCTAGGTGGTAGTGGTCGTGGGTTTGGAAGGTGCTGTCAAAGGAGCCTTGGTGAGTTCCTGCAGTGCATCTTGTAGATGGAACACACTGCTGCCACTGTGTGTCGGTGGTGGAGGGAGTGAATGTTAGTGGATGGGGTGCCAATCAAGCGGACTGCTTTGTCCTGGATGCCTTCGAGCTTCTTGAGTGTTTTTGGAGCTGTACTCATCCAGGCTTGTACAAGCCAATGCTTAAAGCATGCTTAGATTAGTGTTTGTGGTCTGTACTCTGATTCAAAGGCTTCAAAGTCCAGCACCAGCAGTGGCTTAGTAGTCACACTCATGCCCAAAAAGGCTAACTCCTGAAGGACTTACCTTCCAAACTGGGCCTGCGGCAAGTGTTGAGAGAACCAACACAAGGGAAAAACCTACTTGACCTCGTCCTCACCAATTTATCTGTCCCAGATGCACATATTCACAATATTATTGATAGGAGTGGCCACCGCACAGTCCTTCTGGAGACGGTGTCTCATCCTCACACTGTGACACTATCACTATGCTCAATGGGATGAATTCCAAATATATCTAGCAACTCAAAACTAGGCATCCATGAGGTACAGTGGGCCATCAGCAGCAGAGGGAGCATTTTATTGCAATAACCACATGGTCCAGCATGTCCCTGAAAATGTGGACAAACAACCCCACCCCCGCCAATCTGACATCCAAATCGTGAAAATGACATCCTGGGATTATTCCCACTGGAGTTATGTTTTATTTTAAGTTATGAGCATCTTCTGATGGGGTTGAGTTGCAACTGGCAGTTAGAGAGTCACTGATGATGGGGTTATCCATTTTAAATTGTAGGTAGGTAGCAGCATTAATTATATGATTTGAGTTTTACATTCAGTTTGAGGGAGGGAAGAGTAGGTCTAAGACTAGTATTTTAAACTTAAATAAGGGCAATTATAGGGGCATGAAAGCAGAGCTAGCTAAAATGAACAGGCATATTAGGTTAAGGGATAGGCCCATAGAGATGCAGTGGCAGACATTTAAGGGCATATTTCACAATACACAGAATAGATTAACATTCCAATTAGAAAGAAAAGTTCCAAGGGGAGGACCCACCATCCGTGGTTAACTAAAAAAGTTAAAGGTAGTATCAAACTTAAAGAAAAAGCATATAATTGAACAAAGATGGGTGGCAGGCCAGAAGGTTGGACAGAATAGAAAAAACAGCAAAGAATGACTAAAAGATTTATAAGGAAGGAAAAATTAAAGTACGAGAGAAATCTAGCTAGAAATATAAAGACAAAGAGTAAGAAAAAGAAAAGAGTTAACAAAGTGAGTGTTGGTCCTATAGAAAGTGAGTCTGGGGAATTAATAATGGAAAATAAGGAGATGCCAGTTGAACAGGTATTTTGCATTGGTCTTCACTCTAGAGGATACAAGTAACATCCCAGAAGTAGTTGTAAATCAGCTAATGGAAGGGAGGGAGGAACTCAGGAAAATTACAATCACCAGGCAAATTGTTCGAGCTGCGGTTGACAGGTCCCCAGGTCCTGATGGACTTCATCCTAGAGTCTTGAAAGAAGTGGCTAGGGAGATAGTTGATGTGTTATTTTTAATTTTCCAAAATTCCCTAGATTCAAGAAAGGTTCCATTAGATTGGAAAGTGGAGAATGTAACTCCTTCATTCAAAAAGGGAGGGATACTAGAAGCAGGAAACTACAGGCCAGTTAGCTTAACATCTGTCAAAGAGAAAATGTTAGAAGCTATTATTAAAGACGTTATAGCAGGGCACTTCGATAAATTCAAGGTAATCAGGCAGAGTCAACATGGTTTTGTGAAAGGGAAATCATGTTTAACCCTTATTGGAGTTCTTTGAGGAAGTAACATATGCTGTGGATAAAGGGGAACCGGTGGATGTACTGTACTTGGATTTCCAGAAGGCATTTGATAAAGTGCCACATCAAAGGTTATTGCAAAAAATAAAAGCTGATGGTGTAGGGGGTAACATATTGGCATGGATGGAAGATTGGCTAGCTAACCAGAAGCAGAGTAGGCATAAATGGGTCTTTTTCAGGTTGGCAAGACTTAACAAGTGGTGTGCCACAGGGATCAGTGCTGGGACCTCAACTGTTTACAATTTATATAAATGACTTAGATGAAGGGACTGATGGTAGGGTTGCTAAATTTGCTGATGACACAAAGATAGATAGGAAAGTAAGATGTGAAGAGGACATGAGACTACAAAGGGATATAAATAGGTTAAATGGGTGGACAAAGTCTGGCAGATGGAAGATATTGTGGGAAAATGTGAAATTGTCCATGTTGGCTGGAAAAATAATAAAGAAGCATATTACCTAAATGGCGAGAGATTACAGAGCTCTGAAATACAGAGGGATCTAGGTGTCCTAGTGCATGAATTGCAATAGGTTAGTATGCGGGCACTGCAAGTAATTAGGAAAGCTGATAGAATGTTATCGTTTATTGTGAGGGGAATTGATTACAAAAGTAGGGAGGTTACGCTTCAGCTACATACAGCATTGGTGAGACCACATCTGGAGTACTGTGTACAGTATTGGTCTCCTTATTTGAGGAAGGATGTAAATGCATTGGGAGCAGTTCAGAGAAGGTTTACTAAATTAATACCGGGAATGGGTGCGTTGTCTTATGAGGAAAGGTTGGACAAGCTGGGCTTGTATCCGCTGGAGTTTGGAAGAATAAGAGACGACTATAAGTGTGAGGTGATGCACTTGGGCAGGACAAACAAGGCACGGGAATACACGACGAATGGTAGGACCCTGGGAAGTACCGAGGATTAGAGGGACCTTGATGTGCATGTCCATCGGCCCCTTAAGGTAGCGGGACAGGTAGATAAGGTGGTTAAGAAGGCATATGGGATACTTGCTTTTATTAGTTGAGGCATAGAATATAAGAGCAGGGAGGTTATGCTGGAACTGTATAAAATGCTGGTTAGGCCACAGCTAGAGTATTGCGTGCAATACACATTATAGGAAGGATGTGATTGCACTAGAGAGAGTGCTGAGGAGATTTACCAGGATGTTGCCTGGGCTGGAGAGTTTTAGTTATGAGGAGAGATTGGATAGACTGGGGTTATTTTCCCTGGAGCAGAGGAGATTGAGGGGGGCACATGATTGAGGTGTACAAAATTATGAGAGGCATGGATGGGGTAGACAGGAAGGAACTTTTCCCCTTGGTGGAGGGATCAATAACCAGGGGGCATTGATTTAAGGTAAGGGGCAGGAGGTTTAGAGGGGATGTGAGGAAGAATTTTTTCACCCAGAGGATGGTGGGAATCTGGAATTCACTGCCTGAAAGGGTGGTAGAGGCAGAAACCCTCATAACATTTAAGAAGTATTTGGATGTGCACTTGCGATGCCATGGCATACAAGGCTATGGGCCTAGTGCTGGAAAATGGGATTAGAATAGTGAGGTACTTGATTGACCGGTGCAGACTCGATGGGCCTAAGGGCCTCTTTCTGTGCTATAGACCTCTATGACTTAATTCAAACATGTAAGATCCTGAGGGGTCATGACAGGGTGGATATGAAGAGGATGTTTCCTCTTGTGGGAGAATCTAGAACCAGGATCACTGTTTAAAAATAAGGGGTTTTGCCCATTCAGGACAGGGATGCAGAGAATTTGTTTCTCTGAGGGTCGTGAGTCTCTCTTCCTGAAAAGGCAGTGGAAGCAGAGTCTTTGAGTATTTTTAAGGCAGAGTGAGATAGATTCTTGATAAGCAAGAGGGTGAAAGGTTATCGGGGGTAGGCAGGAGTGTGGAGTTGAGGTTACAATCAGATCAGCCATGATCTTATTGAATGGGGGAGCAGGCTCGAGGGGCTGAGTGGCCTACTCCTGTTCCTAATTGGTATGTTCGTATGAAAATGAGGAGGCATGATAGGACAAAACCCCTTCAGGATTGTTGGGGGCACAGAACACACTGTCATGGAGAGTGGTTGAGATCTTGTAAGGGAAGCGTGTATAAACATTTGAAGCAGACAGAAATACAGGACTTTGGAAGGAATAGAGGACAGCAAGATTATTTCTGGATTGCTCCTTTTGGTTCAAGATCTTGTGCCTCGACAATCTCATAGAAAAGGTGAGATTTGTGTAGCTATTTATTGCACCCATGAGGTGACAATATTCTTCCAGTAGATTCCCCTCTCCAAATGGGACCCAGAGAGTTGATGTTTCCGCTCCTTTGCAGATGTGATTTTAGCCTACTCCAGCTCCTGTTTTTTAGGAGACTTCCATCCCTTTCATTTTGATTAAATTGTGCTGAGGCTTGAAAGGCCATAGGCCGACCTGTTTAACTCATTGCCCAGTCCCTGAGAGTGTCACTTGGACCCTGTGTTCTCCTTTTCCTGTTGTCAGTACGATCCTCGATTTGGAGAAGCGTTTTGGAACAGCAGCAAGTATGGGATGGTGAACTACCTCCTGAGGATGATGACGAGCTGGGCTATAGTCTGCAGCGTGTGGTACCTACCACCAATGACACGCGAGGTAAGCTGTTGCTTCATGCGGCTGTGGAGGAAGGAGACATGGGCGGGGAGGGAACCCTGGGGAGTAGAACACAGTCCAACTTCTTAAAAAAAAATAAGAGTTTGTTTTCTTTTAGTGCTCCTCCTCTTCAGTCATCTCTTGTAGGTTCTGGGTTATTATATGGGAATCAAGAGGCCATTCTTCAACTGTGAGCCGATATAGTGAGTGCCGAGAGGCGTTGCGGCTCTCTCACCCTTTGCCACGTCTCTTCCTCCACCAACCTGTTCTGGGTTCCACTGACATTTTCAGGCCCCTCTTCTCTTTCTGTGGTAAAATTAAACTAGACTTTGTGCACGACTGTCGATATGGGGAGCAAGAGGAGCATGAAGAGTCTGTGGAGTTCAGTGCAGGCGAATGGGCTGAGGAAAAGGCTCGTGAGTAGGCAGAAGAGAGCGCTGTTGTTTATATGTGACATCTTCTGCTGCAAAGGTGTACTGTGACTGTTGAACAGACTTTAATGCTACCGTAAATACATTGCCTTTAGCGTACTATTCGAGATTTATATATCACACCACAGTTCCTTTCACCACCTCAGGATGTCTCAAAGTGCTTTAAAGCCAATGAAGTACTCACAAAGTGTATTCACTGTTGTAATGTAGGAAGCACAGCAGCCAATTTGCACACAGCAAGTTCCCAGGGATGTTGATAGAGATGAGGCAACAATTGTATCGTCACTCAGTGAGTGGCTCAGTAGGACAGCACTGACTGAAATGCTTTCTTTGTGTCGCACAGGAAGATGAAGATGCCGTACAGTTTGCGAACCGTGTGAAAGCGGCGATTGCTCGGCAAGGTGGTCTTGTAGATTTACTGTGGTAAGTACATCTCTTCCAGTGTGTGATCCAGGAGCATCCAGCACTGACAGTGGCCTCGTCATGTCTCCCCTTAGGGGAGGCTACACCTTTTGTACGCCTCTTTTAAAAAAGAAAATTAATTCAATCAGGGTCTCCAAAGGGGATCATGTTCCGAGTGACCCAAGTGTATTACATTGAATTTTCGAGGTTATTTGTCAAAGTGTTATAGTATACAAGAAGATGTCTAACAGGCTGGCAGGTCCCACTACTTAACGTTCCCTGCCCTTAATAACAGGTGTCTTTTCGCAACCTCTTTCGGAAGTCCTACAACAAAAGAAGGACCATTTTGTGCATTGTCTGGCAGATTACTCTGAGACGAATGAAGTCTCCTGGGGTTTGATGGTTATGGATCTTGCATGGCAGAGGCAGCAAAGAAGAAGTTGTATGCTTCAGGTCATGTTAGTGTAACTGTGGAGGAGTCAGTGCCAGCAGAGGGCTGAATCCTCACCTCTATACCCCTAGTACGAGACAGAAGCTTTCTCTATCACTGGGTTTAATAAAAATGGTTGTGCACTGCAAGAACATTCATTTGCTGGTGGCAGATGCGGTGGAAACACCTCTTGTGTCACAACACTGGCACTTGTGGGCAAACCCAATGGCATCAGGAAACCTTCAGTGGGCAATTTTGTTTGGTCCTGTCTGAACTATGGTAGAGATTTGGTTATAGACCAAGTTCAGAATCTGATGTTAACCGTGTATATCTACAGTGAGGATTTTTGGCTGTACCAAGCCAGGAGTCCCACTGTTTATATGTCAGCACAGTCTGTAGAGAGAGACCTGAAGGCAGCAAATGACAGTGGGCACCACTTTGTCATAGCTGCAGCTTTTACCGGCTATAACGTATGACGTTTGCCAATATTGAGAGAGAGGTGAACAGCTAGAGCAGCACTCTTTGAGTGAGAGTGGTTGGCCTTGCTTTGGGTTCCTGTTTGATGTTGCCAAGCCATGTTCTGAAGCAGCAGCAGCAGTGTGTACAAAAGAAGTGGACATTGTTCTGCTTGAGAGATGGAGTGCAAATCATGGTTGGAATTGTGACCAGTGCTCCTGTTGGAATCCAGGTACAAGCTGTGTATGATCTGTTTCATCATTGCTGCTTGTTAGATTTTGGAAGCTGCTGGACTCTCAAAGCGAGAGCGTGCACAGTACCTGGCTTTAACCTGGCGTGTCTGTGCATTGCAGGGATGGTGGCTTGAAGAGACAAAAGGTGAAGGACACCTACAAAGAGGAGCAGCAGAAACTCTACAGTAAGATGATAGTGGGAAACCATAAAGACCGAAGCCGTTCATGAACTCTCCATGGGACTAGCCGTTGCACTACCAGTATGAGCGTGTGGAAAAGACACAATTTAGGCTGTTTTTCTGGCCTGAAATGAACTGAAGGGCACCAATTTGTCCAAGTACTTTGTTTGTTTCTCTCTCTCGCTGAGGAATATAAAAGTCGGTACCGCGGGAAGAAATCTGTCGAGGCTCAAACCAGCCGCACCTGGAAATGGGACAGTGTCTCACCAAAATGGCAAACGTGTCGAGTAGTTGTTGGGATGAGGGATAAAGAATGGTACATGACTGATCGCAAGGAGGAAAGGAGTGGTGCAGCTGGTGTGGGCTATACCAAGCCCATTTCCAGACCAAATGGGACACTTAGCCATAGTCTGTCTATTTTAGCTCATTGGGTCTGTAGCATTTTATTTGGGGAGGGAGGCTGTGAAGAAGCAGAGGCACAAAACCTTTGGAACAATAAACTGACTCAAAGAGGGCGGGTGTGTTGTCAGAGACCCTACGATGCATGTTTTGACGTGTCTTCATTTTATATCGACCCCCGTTTTTAAGATGTGTACTTGCATGCTTTGTTTTTTTTTAAATTGCGTAGACTAACATTTCATTGTAACCACGAGAGGAGAGATTCTGCCGCCTGAGCAGACGTGAAGGATCATCATTTCTCATCCTAAGTTTGCTTTAACTGAAGTGTACTGTCAGGGTGAAGGCTAGTGAGGAAGGTCACTTGCAAACACCTGTCAGTTCAGTTCCTCAAGGGTTATCCCTCTGTTGAAAACCTACTCTGAACAACCGAGTCTACTTCAGAAAAAAGAAACGCTTTTCATTCCAGTTTGATGAAATGATCTTGTTCATCTCCAGGTCAAAGCTAATGTGGAATAGTTCACAATCTTGAGTTCTATTGGTGTGTCTTCAACCACTTCCAAGTGTCACATTGCGTGAACCCGATTGGATGGCTTCAGAAGGAGGCTGACTAGAATAAATCACTTTTGGTTACAATTATTTCAGTGTGGTGTCTTGTAATTGTTATGGAATGCTAGATTTGTCCGTCGTATTAATAGCACAGTACATGGTGGAGGAAAGCCCCACGATGGAGACTAGAGTTAGTGTTTGCCAAACTTTGCAGTGGAGGGACTGTGTGTAATGAAAACAAGGAAGTAGCAGAGGCTTTGAACAAGGCTTTTGTACCAACTTCACAGTAGCAGACACAAAAAGCATCCCAAGAGTAGTAGAAAATCATGAAGCAAAAAGGGAGGGGGGAACTTAATCGCTATCACTGGAGAAAAAGTATTGGGAATACTAATAGCACTTGAGGTTGACAAGCCCTCTGGTCCTGATGGCCTGCATCCTAGGGTCTGAAAAGAAGTGGCTGCAGAGATGAATGCATTCGTTGTTATCTTCCAAAATCCCCTAGATTCTGGGAAGGTCGTAGCAGAATGAAAAAAGTGCAAATGTAACACCTCTGTTCAAGAAAGGAGGGAGACAGAAGGCAGGAAACTATAGCCTAACATCTGTCATTGGGAAAATGCTAGAATCCATTATTGACGAGGTAGTAGTTGGACATTTAGAAAACCGTGATACAATCAGGCAGACTCAACATGGTTTTGTGAAATAGAAATTGTGTTTGACAAATTCATTAGAGTCCTTTGAGGATTTAACAAGCAGGGTGGATGAAGGGGAACCAGTAGATGTAGCGTATTTAGATTTCTAAAGGAATTCAATAAGGTGCCACATAAAAGATTACTGCACAAGAGTTCGTGGTGTTGAGGGTGATACACTAGCACGGATAGAGAACTGGTGAACTGATAGGAGACAAAATCAGGATAAATGGGTCATTTTCAGGATGGCAAACTACTACTAGTGGAGTTTCGTAGGGATTAGTGCTGGGACCACAACTATTTATCATCTGTACGCCTGAATTTGATGTGGAGACCAACTGCATTGTAGCCAAATTTGCTGATGGATCAAAGATACTTTGGAAAGCAAGTTGTGAGGAGGATACAAAGACTCAGCAAAGGGATTTCGATAAAGTGAGTGGGCAAACATTTGGCAGATGGAGTGTAATGTGGGAAAATGTGAGGTTCTCCACTTTGGCGGGAGGAATATTATTTAAAACGATATTATTTAAATGGAGAGAGACTTCAGAATGCTTCAGTAAAGTGGGACCTAGGTGTCCTTGTACATGATTCACAAAAAGTTAGCATTAAGGTACAGCGAGTAATTAGGAAGGCAAACAGGACATTGGCTTTTATTGCAAGGGGGATGGAGCATGAAAGGGAAGTCTGCTACAATTGTACAGGGCATTGGTGAGACCACACTTGGAGGACTGTGTACAGTTTTGGTCACCCTACTTAAAGAGAGACAGATGCATTGGAAGCAGTTCAGAGAAGATTCACTCAGCAGATTCCTGAAATGAGGGGCTTGTTTTATGAGGAAAGGTTGAGCGGGTTGGGCCTGTGCTCCTTGGAGTTTAGAAGAATGAGAGGTGATCTTATTGAAACATAGAAGATTCTGAGGGGATTTGACAGGATGGATGTTGAGAAGATGTTTCCCCACGTGGGGGAATCTAGAATTAGGGTGCACAGTATCAAAATGAGGGTTCTCCCATTTAAGACAGAGATGAGGAGGAATTTCTTCTTTCAGAGGGGTGCTAGTGTTTGGAACTCCCTTACCCAGAGAGCAGTGGATGTTGGGTCATTGAATATATTCAAGGCTGAGTTAGATTTTTGATTGACAAGGGGGTCAGGTTATGGATTGCAGGCAGGAAAGTGGAGTTGAGACCACAGTCAGATCAGCCATGACCTTATGCAATGGCAGAGCAGACCCGATGGGCTGAATGGCCTACTCTTATTTCTTCTGTTTAGTGGGCCAGATGGCCAGCCCAAAAGAGTTACTTAGATGTCAGAGGAACATCTTTGCGTTGGAAAGCCCTGTAGGGATGAACATCTCTATAGGGATGGCGAGGGGAGAATATGAGAATGGAGTGGTGCTCAACATAAAAGGGAACCCAAAAATCTTCCACTGGCCTTTAAGAGGAAGAGTGGGCCCTACGAGGGTCCAAAAAAAGTGATGTGTGCTTAGAGGTGCAAGACGAGGCTGGAACACTTAATCATTTCTTAATGTCGATGTTTACTGAGGAGGAGAAATGTGACAAAATGCCAGTAGAAGAGGAGATAGTAGAAGCAACAGATAGTGTGAAATTGAAAGGGAGGTAGGGTATTGGAAAGACTGGCTATGCTTAGGGTAGATAAGACATGTGGTCCAGCTAGCTTGCATCCCAGGTTGCTAAACAAAGTGAGGGTGGGGACAGTGGAAATGCTTGCCTTAATCTTTCAATTTTCCCTCAATATGAGGGAGGCTCCAGAGGATAGGAGAGTGACAAATATGATATCCTTACTTAAGAAAGGGTGTAAAGGCAGCTCTAGCAACTCAAAGCCAATTAGTCTAACATCAGTGGTGGGTCAGGTACTGAAATCCTTAATCAGGGAAAAAAAACCAACAAGCACTTGGAGAGGTTTGTGTGAATTAAGGAGAAGCTGCATGGTTTTGTAAAATGAAGATTGTGCTTGTCATCTAGTTGAATTTTTTGATTCAGTTGATGAAGGAAATTAGGTGGATGTTGTGTATATGGATTTTCGGAAAGTGTTTGACATAGTATCACACTGTCAGCTGGTTAACAAAACTGGGGCTCATGGAATGAGAAGGTCAGTGTCAAATTGGAGAAAAGATTGGCTTAAGGACAGAAAACGGGGAGTTATGGTAAATGGTTATTTTTCAGACTGGAGGATGGTGGACAGTGGTGTCCACCAAGGGTTCGTGTTCAGATTACTGTGTTTTCTTTTGCTACTTGGATCTTGGAATATGTAGTAAAATTTATGAATTTGCTGATGATACCAAACTTGGATGAGTGGCAAACAGAGGACGATGTGAAGCATCTGCAACATGACATAGATAGACTGCCAGAAGGGATAGGGAGAGGCAACATAGACTTAATAACCCAGTTCTAAAGCATGTGCAGGACATATTGAGAGAGTAGTTAGCAAAGTATGTGGGATCCTGGGCTTCATAAATAGAGACGGAGTACAAAACCGGCAAGTTATGCTGAGCCTTTATAAAGCTCTGGTTAGGCCCCAACTAGAGTATTGTATCCAGTTCTGGTCACCACACTTTAGGAAGGATGTGAGGGTCCTTGAGAGGGTGCAGAGGAGATTTACCAGAATGGTTCCAGGGATGAGGGGTTTTAGCTACAAGGTTGGGTCGGAGAAGCTGGGGTTGTTCTCCTTGGAGTAAAGGAGATTGAGGGGAGATTTGATAGAGGTGGACAAGATTCTGACAGGTTTGGATAAGGTAGACAAAGAGAAGCTGTTCCCATTGGCTGATGGTGCAAGGACTAGGGGGACACAGGTTTAAGGTTTGGGGCAAGAGACACAGGGGGCAATGTGAGGAAGAACTTTTCATGCAACGAGTAGTAACGGGCCTGCAGTGTACTGCCCACAAGATGGGGATGCAAAAACAATCAATGATTTTGAAAGGAAATTGGATGGGCACTTGAAGTTAATAAACTTGCAGGGCTATGGGGATCGAGTGGAGGTGGGGACAGGAGTGGAACTGATGTATTTCGATGCCTTCCCCCCACCCCACCCCACCCCACCCCGACTATCTGTACCTTGCTTGTCCTGCTTTCTACCCTTAATGTCACCATTAGCACATTCCTTAGATAATATCACCACCTTCAACACCTCTTTGCCCTTTTGTCTGTGACATCTTTTGGTTATCTCCACCTATCACTGGCCCTCTATCCAGCTCTACCTGTCTCCCCCCCACCACCCCACCTTAAAACCAGCTTATATTTCACCTCTTTTCTATTTTTCCTTAGTTCTGTTGGAGAGTCATAAGGACTCGAAACGTTAACTGTGTTCCTCTCCGCAGGTGCTGCCAGACCTGCAGAGTTTTTCCAGGTATTTTTAATTTTGTTGTGGAACTGACTGGATTGCTCTGGACTTGATGGGCCTTCTGTGCTGTAAGTGACTAACTTTTTTTTTAAAAAGCAGGCAAACAATGGGCTGTGTTATGCCATGTCTCAGAAGATCTTCGAATTGCAATAGACCAGACTGGTTTTTCTGTTGGTTTTCAGCTAGCCTGTCCTCTTGTGGCCAGCAGCAGAATTGCAAGTTTTTTTTTTGCTGAACCTGTGTCACAGCCATGCGAAGCTGAATGACAATACACCAGGCAATTACTTCAAGCCCGATTTCCACTAATCAACATCACAGTGAGCCATGGTGAGAAAGAGAGAGCGCAATCTCAGTCTCAAGCTATGGACAATGTGTGCCCATTAAATAAAAAGTATTGTGTAGACACCTTCCTAATGATTCCCAAGCAAGTCTGCTGCTCTGATCTGAAGCCTGTGGAAAAACAATGTGAATCCTAACTGCCACGTTGATATGCAAACAAGGGTAAGCCTTGGGCCTCCAGCACCGACACAATGCTTAGCTTTAAAGATTTGTATTTCTGAACCCCAAGTCTCTGTCTTTCATTTAATGTTTTTCTATACAGTGCACATGCCGTCCTGAAAGATTTCACCTTGCGTTCCTTTAATATAAATTTCATATGCCAACTCAGGTTGCACAATCTATTTCATCTGAAAGATGTGCTGTTATCTTGGGGTCAGGTTGTTCAACAGCACCTTCCAAACCCATTACCTCTGCCACCGAGAAGGACAAAGGTGGCAGATGGATGGAGATGGGAACACCACAACCTGCAAGTTCCCCTCCAAGCCACTCACCATCCCGACTTTGAACAATCTCGCCATTCCTTCACTGATTAGATTTACAGTATGCCCAGGGAAGAAATTTCAAAATCCACTGCACCGCCTATAGGTCAAAGGATCAGGTCCATACTCTATGAGGTACTACTGCTGATAGTTTACATCAATACTTTCCTGTCCTCAATTACTAATTCCACTGATTGGAACTGGGATTCAGCAATGTAGAGAAGATGTGGAGTTCCCTAAGCCTCCCCTCTGGATTCACAATTCATAACTGTGTCTCGTCAGTAACTTGCTGTGTGTATTAATACTGCAACTCTCCAGTAATACTGCAAATCAATAATACTGTAACTTAAATTAATACTGTAAGTCTCCAATAAAATTTCAGCTTGCCATTAATACTCCAACTTGCATCAATTCTCCATCAATACAGTAACTTAGTTATAACTGTAGTTTACCACTACTGCTGCAACTTGCTGTTAATACTGTGCCTCACCACTAATACTACAATTCACTGTTAATACTGTAATTCACCATTAATACTGCACCTCCTTGGTAATAGTGCTCCCTTTCGGTGAACCTATCAACAGCACTGCAACATTTCATTAATACTGTTGGATATCAGTAATAGTACAGTACATCAGTAACACTACCAAATGTCCAATACTCAGAAGCAGCAGCATAATATGACATCGAAAGTACAGTAAAGTTCAGCCCAACTGGTCCAAGCTGGTGTTTATGCTCCACACAAGCCTCCTCCCACCCCCCTTCATCTCCTTCTAGTCGTTTCTTCCTCATGCGAACAACCAGTTTCCTCTTAAATGGATCTCTGCTATTTTCCTCAACTACTCCTTGTGGGAGCCTGTTCCACATTCACACTGCTCTCTGGAAAAAGACACTGCTCCCAAATTTCCTGTTGGATTTATTCCTGACTAGCTCATACTTATGGCTCCAGTTTTAGTTCTGCTTGAGGAGTGGAACATCTTGGCTATGGCCATCCTTTCATAATTTCAAAGACGCTTATCCAAGTCACCCACCAGCTTTCTCTTTGCTGGGGCACTGAGCCACAGCCAGTTCAGTCTTTCCTGATAAGCGTACCCTCTCAGGTATACTTCACTGCAGTATGCTGCAGGTCTGGCTAGTGTTTGTGAAGTTCTTGGTGTTTGTTGGAAAGTAGCTTGTCGAGTTTGGAGAAAAGAAACAAAATTGTGCAATGAAGGTCGCTGGTTCCAGAGCAACACAACAAAAAATCTATCAACCACCCCAACCAACCCAACATTTCTCTCCCTGAATCATCTCTCCCTGTCTGCCATCACTTACTGTCCACCTGCCCCCTCTGTTCTCCCTTCCACCTCTCCTTCCTCTCCATGCCAACCAGCTCTTTTGACCTGCCAGCTCACCAGACCGTGACACATGGAGAGAAAAATGGGAAGGGAAAGAAAGTGCTCGGAGCGCAAGGAAAGACACTTGCCACCCGCGGAGAGAAAAGGCAGCTTGAGCATTTCAACTGACGAGCCTTGGTCAGAACTGAAAACCTTTCCAATCTGGCCTGAAACATTACCCACTCCCCGCATAGATGCTGGCTACTCGCGGAGCCGCTTGGAGCGTTACCGGAGCGAAAAGGGTTAAATTGATTCGAAAAAGGCTTCTGTTTTGTCAAGAAAGATGTTTGAGAGGTGATTGGAGAAACGATTTCCTTGAAATTCGAGCGCTAGCCCATTCAGAGGTGATGTCAGGAAGCAATTCTTCACAATGAGGAGTGGGAATGTGGAATTCTCTCCACCAGACAGCTGCTCGGGGAGGGCGGGGGAAGCGTCAACGAGAAAATGTTAAAACTGAGATCGATCATTTCTTTTTTGGGCAAGTGTAGGCTGTGGAACCAAGGCAGGTTAAATGGAATTAAGATACAGATCATGTATTACATGATTTAATATCGTTGGTTGCAAAAGCAACAGAAAAAACCTTTGACCCCACCCTTCCCATACCCCCATCTCTCCCCATCTACCAATGCTTCACACCCACCTGCCATCTCTCTCCCCACCTGCCTTCTCTCCAAAGATACGTGACTTAATTCAATGGCGGGAGAGCTTCGATGGGCTGAATGGCCTCCCTCTATTTCATTTACACGTTAGACACTGGCCCTGAATGTTGTTGTTTGAGAGGGTCACTAACTGCTCGATCAGTAAATGTTCCATTCATCCTGCACGGTGTGTGTGAATTGACAATTCTTAACACTCCGCAGTGAGCAGAGGGGCATTTTGATAAGAGGAGCAGGGATGAGTCACATTACAAGCTCAAATGATCACTTCCCCTTGAAAAACCAATGCTTATTAAGTCGATATTTGTGCAACATTTGCTTTCCATTAACAGTGATGTAAATAAGACAGACATCATCATATTAAACCTAATCCCAAGAGCAAAATACCGCAGATGCCGGAAATCTGAAATAAAAACAGAAAATGCTGGAAACACTCAGCAGATCTGGCAGCGTCATCGGAGAGAGAAGCAGAGTTAACGTTTCAGGTCAGATTCAGAATTTGAAACGTTAACTCTGTTTCTCTCTCCGCAGATTCTGCTTGACCTGCTGAGTATTTCCGGCATTTTCTATTCTTAATTACAAAGTTGGAAGTGTCCTTGATGAAAAGAAAATGGAAATAAATGATTATAAACCAAGCAAATCAGACCAGGATCATACATTCACACCTTGATTGTGATTGTCACCTGAATGAAGCAGTGCTGGTCAGAGCACTGGACTGAAACATGGCTTGAATGTCAAACAAGCACAAACCCATCTCCAAGTGGGAGGAGAGTGTTATGTATTCACCAGTTTGCTATATGTCTCAGATGTCTAATTTATCTCCGAGCAATACAGAGATGAAGCGTCAACAACAGATTTATTTAGAGAACTTAAAAATATCTCAGAACTCACAGGACTTATGGCACACATGGTCTCAGCTCAAAGTCTCAAGTCTTTCTGGAACCTTCTGTTTTCTCAGCTCTCTGGCTCCACCCACAGGCTTAAACAGTCCAGCACAGTATACACAGATCTGTTACCAGAATAACATAATCAAACACAGATCAATCAAACCATGGACTATGATAAGGAGGTGGTCAGAAGCTCTTGCATGCCAATTGACAGGGCTGCAAACTGACCAGACTACCCTCCCATCAGCAAAAAGTCCATCTCCGACACCCTTAAATGGAAGGTACAAGAATTTGTGATTCTGCACAAACAACGGGTGGCAAAAAGTGGTGTCCACGGTGACAGCCATTGACAGGAAAATAGCACAATGCACATGCTGCAGGGGTCTCAGGAATTGCCACCCATATTCCAGTCTCACTCTCTATTTTCCAGCAAACAGGATCCAAGTAACTCTTTGAGTTAAACAAATGCTCAACATTACACACTCTCTTATAGGTCTTTGGGGAGACTATTGAGTGAGGTAGGAGCCCATGGCACATTCAGGACTAGGGTTGTCAACTGTAGACTCATAGACGTTTACAGCACAGAAGGCCATTCAGCCCATCATGTCCGCACCGGTCAATAAAGATCTGACTACACTAATCCCATTTTCCAGCGTTTGGCCCATAGCCGTGGAGGCTATGGCAACACAAGTGAATATACTTCTTAAATGCTACGAGTGTTTCTGACTCAACCACCCTTTCAGGCAGTGAGTTTCAGACTCCCACCACCCTCTGGGTGAAAAAATTTCTCCTCAACTCCCCTCTTCTCCCTCTTACTTTAAACCTATGCCCCCTGGTTATTGACCCCTCTACTAATGGAAAAAGTGCCTTCCCATCCACCTTATCTATGCCGCTCATAATCTTATACACCTTTATCAGGTCTCTCTCAACCTTCACTGCTCCAAGGAAAACAACCTCAGCCTATCCAATCTTTTCTCATAGCTCAGACCCTCCAGTCCAGGCAGCATCCTGGTAAACCTCTGCATCCTCTCCAGTGCAATCACATCCTTCCTATAATGTGGTGACCAGAACTGCATGCAATACTCTAGCTGTGGCCTAACCAGCGTTTTATATAGTTCCAGCATAACCTCCCTGCTCTTATATTCTATGCCTCGGCTAATAAAGGCAAGTATCCCATATGCCTTCTTAACCACCTTATCTACCTGCCCTGCTACCTTCAGGGATCTGTGGATATGCACACCAAGGTCCCTCTGATCTTCAGTACTTTCCAGGGTCCTACCATTCATAGTGTAATCCCTTACTTTGTTAGCCCTCCCCAAGTGCATTACCTCACACTTTTCCATTTGCCACTGCTCTGCCCACCTGACCAGTCCTTGGTCCAACCAGTAGTTGGACCTATTCCTGGAAATTCATTGCACAACTCCCCAACATCACACTCGCGCCATCGTTCACACAATGCGTTCATCCTCACGGCACCTTACCATCCTACAGCCAATTGAGACAGTGAACAGACTTTCCGCTGCCTGATTAGATGATCCCTGAAGTGATGAAACACTTCTTGTTCCCCACTGCCGCCAGTGAGTTTTCTCTTATCACATGCTCCCAGCAGTGTCTGGAGATTAATTTTCAATTCCTGCTGATTTCAGTGAAATCCTGGAGTCTTAGCAATCCCTGCAAGCACACAGCCTCACTCAGATCCCCTTTCCCTTCACACAGTTGCTACGTGCTGTACATCTATTTGAACATCTCAGGGCACTGTGCTGATGGGTTTGGGCTTTGGAGGGCTGGAGTACCCATTGGCGTAAACTCAATTGGATTTTTCTGGGCCAGCATCACAGCCTTCGAATCTCACCGCAAGAATGGCAGTGAACCAACAGCTGAATGGTGCCAGGGTTGTTGGCCACACTTTAACGCACTGTGTTAAACCTTCTTTTATACACAATCTTGTACTGTACATTGAACACGGAAAGGGATTGTTTTATATATGCATTTTAAATCAACATGCACTGTTCTCATTCTTAATCTATGTATCGGTAAGATTTATATACCTCTTGGACACTTGTGGAAGAGTAATATTCTATAGTTTTAAGGCAAAATGGCTACAGATAAAGAAGCCATGCTGAGAGTGCAAAGTTTCTGAAGGGCACACTCTAATTCTGGTAAAAGAGATCAGAGAGCTCTGGGTTAGTGCAGCAGCCAAGTCATGCATAAGTGAAGTGCATCAGCAGCTCCCTCCTGATCTTTATTAAGCAGAAGCCCTTTGTACATTGCTAACAGAGCATCTCACACACACACAATACACTGGGAGCTGGAGGAGGGGATTGGGGTGACAGAGGGGGATGGGGCTCCTTTCAGTTAACAGGATAAGAGAATCCTGCAAATAAAAATAAATTGCATCATGAAAGACACTGTCAGAATTTAAATTCGATCCCGCCAAGGTATTGTAAAACGTGACCAGCCTAAGGAGCTTGCATTACTGGTCCGAGTGCTGGTCAATGGTGGCTGCTGCTCAACAGAGGAGCATCGGTTTCAGGTTGGGTGGGCTAATAGGGGCTGCTGACAAGGCTAAGTTAACTCACGGGTTCCAGTCCTGGCCAACAAGGAAACTCTTTCAAGTTATCAACAGTCACAGATTGCAACTCTTTCGAGTACAATCACAGTTCTTGGTTTCCGGGAGTGGGACGTAAACCCACAACCCTCTGATTCAAAGGCGAGGGTGCTATGAACTGAGCCACAGCTGACACCTCCCTGGCCAACAAGGAAGGTGTCTCTCATCAGTAACGCATACTTTGCACGCTCTTGCATCAGCTGTGCTGTGCATTGAAGCCAGTTCAGTCCTGACACCTGGCGCCAGTGAATTGCCAACCTGACACTAAACCACTAGAGAATTCGAAATGGCATTCAGATAATGTGCTGACCTCTGGGATCACCTTGGATCACAGGGAGCTAAGGAACCTTCAATAAATCGCAAGAGCAGTGGCGGATTTGAGAGGAAAAGCGAAAGGCGCTGTTTCTCACTGAAACCAGAGCGTGAGTGTACTTGATATGTGAGGTACTAAATCTGAGCCCCACCTCAATGTTACCGACCCCACTTTGATGCTGAAATTGGAATCTGTAATAAGGTCGCTTGTTATATAGAGGAGAGGGGCATATTGGTTACTGCACTGGTGTGGGAGACAGACATCCTGTCTGGTCTGCAGGAAATGTCCATGGCAGGATGGCCTGGCATGTGGTGACCCATGGCTCAGGTCTGGGACAGTGTGCAGTGCGAGGAGACTGACTGAAGGAACAAGGAACTGCAAACACAACACGGGTCTAAAGTGCACCAAACGAGTGTGGATTGCCTTACTGCTGCTGTACCTCAACTGTTTCCAGGCATTACATATGGGAGAAACTCTCAGGAACCTCAATTGCATGGAATGTTTAACAAAACTGCAGGGTTTTTTCAGACACAGCATTTACAGCACCGAGGAATGGCTGTTTCACCCAAAGTGTCTATACTGATTGTGAGCCTCTTCCCACATCTCTCCCTGTCGTGCATCCTTCTGGGGAAAGAGAGAGAGTTTTGGAAATAATTTGACCTACCTGTGCTCCTCTGGAGCTTCACTACCCCAGACAGCAGATTGGAAATTGGGAATGCCCCAAAAGTGCTGGGCAGGTCACTCGCAAATTTCGGAAGACTCCCTGATAGCAGAAGAAGAACCTTAACATTACTGCTTTGAGTGGGGAAGGGTCCGAATTAAAATCAAAAGATCAAAACTGAGCCAAGTTAGTCCTTGGCTAACGTGAAGGGTCAAACACGCCCCCCCCCCCCACCCCCAACCCCGCACCAGAGAACGGTGTGAATGGGGGAGTTAGGAGTAAGAAGGGCTGTTGGGGACATTTTCACCCCCAAGGGTGATTGGAAGTGTAAAAGGGCTGAAGAACCAACAGGAAGTGTTTCAGCAGAGAGATTTGCAGGGATAAATGTGACACTGTTTCTGAAGGCCCCAACAGCTAGAGAGGAACCTAAAACTTTGTGGCTCAGCCTCACTGTCTGGGCCCTATTAGGTGATAGTAAGCCCCTAATCGCATCTCTCCAAACAGTATGCAGAGCTCCAATTTCAGTCAGGGAAATATAGGACACTTTTACTTCCACAGTCTCTGGCCAAAAAAAAAATGGTGCAGAGGCAGAACCTTTCCTGTTGAGCTCAGAGTCTGCTTTCATTGGACTTCAATCTCGACCCTGTTTGAGCAGCCTACTACTTGGTTACTCAGACATTCATTGAACATTTCTTTACCTTTCCAGTATACAAGATATAAAATGATTAAGATACTCGGAGCAAGAAGGCCCAAAGCTTGGGCAGGCCCTGAACCCAGAGCTGCTGGGGGTTAAATAAAAAGATCGTGACAAAATTGATTTGTTTTGGTGCATTTTTACTTTGAACTAACTCTGTTTTAACTCCAGAGTGAGAGCCTTTCTTTGGTTAAATAACATCTCTCAAGTGTAGAAATGAACTACACAGTAGTTTCACTTATCCACAAACTGGAAGAGTCCCCCTAGGGGAGTTTTAAAGAAAATGTATATCTACCTGTTTTTTTAATAGAGGGGTTTCCGTCAGTACCAAAGAGAGCGATGTCATATTTGCTCCCCTTCAGCGTGCCATTTTGATTGGCCATGTTCATTGCGTAAGATCTTTTCTTAACCTCTTTCAGGATGAACATATATACATACATGTATATGAACATATAAATTAGGAGCAGGAGTAGGCCATTCGGCCCCACGAGCCTGCTCTGCCATTCAATGAGATCATGGCTGATCTGATTGTGTGGCTTCAACTCCACATTCCCAACTACTCCCTCCACCCCCTGCACCACCCCCCCATATCACGTGACTCCCTTGTTAGTCAAGAATCTGTCTACCTCAGACTTAAAAATATTCAATGACACAGCTTCTACTGCTCTCTAGGGAAGCGAGTTCCACAGACTCATGGCCTTCTGAGAGAAAGAATTTTCTCCTCATCTCCATCTTAAGTGCGAGACCCCTTGTTTTTAAAACTGTGGCCCCTAGTTCTAGTCTCTCCTGCAAAAGGGGGGACATCCTTTCAGGATTCCCTCAAGATCTTCTATGTTTCAATAAGATCACCTCTCATTCTTCTAAACTCCAATGGATATAGGCCCAACCTGTCCAACCTTTCCTCATAAGATAAGATGTTCCAAGTTGTCCTGACTGACACTGCAATGCAGCACCCTGCTGGACCTTTGGGGTGGCTGCTAGTGTCCATGAACAATCTTTCTCTGCTTCAAAGAGAACAATCCCAGTTTTTCTATTATTTCCAACTAACTGAAGTCTCTCATTCCTATTAGCATTCTAGTAAATCTCCTCTGCACCCTCTCCAAAGCCTTCGCATCCATCCTAAGGTGCGATGCCCAGAATTGGACACAAAACTCCAGCTGGGGCTGAACCAGTGTTTTATAAAGGTTTAGCGCAAGTTCCTTGCTTTTGTACTCTATACCACTGTTTAGAAATTCCATGTTGCCATTTGCCTCTGGTTTCAAAACGCCATCAATGACAATTTAAGTAAATACAGCAACTTTAAGATAGTAAAACAGCCCGAGGTGCTTCACAGAAGTAAATCCTGACACCAACCAAATAAGCAGATACCAGGATAGTTTGCTCAAACATTTTAGGAGCATCTTGAAAGATGCAAAGGTTTTGGGAGGGAATCTTAAAGCTTAGGGTCTCGGCAATTGGAGGCATGGCCACCATCGGTGGAGTGATTAAAATCAGGGATACTCAAGAGGCCAGAATTAAAGGAATGCAGAGCTCCTGGAGGGTTGTGGAGCTGGAAGGGAGAGAGGGACTTGAACCCTGGATTGGGAATTTTAACATCGAGGCATTGCAGGACCTTGAGCCATTGTAGGTCAGCAAGCACAGGGCATGATGGGTGAACATAACCAGGTATGGGTTAGGATGCAGATAGTGGTGCCTTAGATGAGCTCTTGTTTATGGGGAGTGGAAGGTTAGAGCTTGGCCAGGAAAGCACTGGGATAGTCGACTAGGGGGGTAACAACAGTGACTACGGCAAAAGCACTTCATTGGCAGTAAAGTTTTTGAAAATTCTTTCATGAGCTGAGGGTGTCACTGGAATGTTGCCCATCTCTAATTGACCTTGAACTGAGTGGCTTGCTAAGCCCTTTCTGAGGGCAGTGAAGTGTCAACCACTTTACTGTCGATCTGGAGTCACATGTAGGGATTCACTCACACAGGCATTCACTCACTCATCACACTCGCTCACGTATACGCTCACCCGCATTCGTTCACACTCTCACGTATACGCTCACTCGCATTCGTTCACACACTCGTTCATCACACAATGTATACGCTCACCCATCTCACACACACATGTATACGCTCGCTCGCATTCGTTCGCTCGCTCGCATTCGTTCGCTCGCTCGCATTCGTTCGCTCGCTCGCATTCGTTCGCTCGCTCGCATTCGTTCGCTCGCTCGCATTCGTTCACTCGCTCGCATTCGTTCACTCGCTCGCATTCGTTCACTCACTCACACACACAGGCATTCACTCGCTCATGTGTACGCTCACTCTCATTCGTTCACTCTTTTATTCACCCACAGGCATTCACTCACTCATTCACGCATACTCACCCCCATTCGTTCACTCACTCGCATTCATTCACACATTCTCTCACACATGCATTCTCAATCCCGCATTCAGTTATCTATACCCATTCATTCACTTGCTCATGGGCCAGTCATACATTCATTCATGCCTGGTAGGGAACATGTGCCTTCTCCATTTGTTCAACATCACTGCCAAGCAAAAGGCAAGGAATTGCTGAGGTGATGTTCTTCCAACCAATAGAGGCACCGTTCTGTGTATTTTTATTTTTCTCTTCTGGTCAAGAGAAGAATGACAATGCAGTAACATTATTTTATGGTCTACCACAGGGCGAGAGTGTTCGGATGATCATTTCATGGACTAACACCTAACCAACACAATTAAACCCCTCTTTATTCCATCATTTCCCATGACACTTTAATTCAAAAATGGCACAACAGAAGAAAATGACAACCTCTCTAACAACTGAATTTTTAAATCGTCATTATCTACTTTGTGCCAGCCATACTTCACGTTGTTGACATCTGGAGGGAACTGGCGGTATTTCGTTTCCATCTGGGCAACAGTGACTAAGACATTGAAACAAACACCATCGGCCTTCCCAGGGACTGATCCACTGTGCTGCAACCCCAAAATGCCATGAGTTTTCACCTTGAGCTGGGAGCCCATCAAGCACTCTTTGATGAGTCTGTAGATGGCTACTTCTATGCTGCAAGACAGGTCGGCTGAGGATGAGCCACAAGCTGTCACAGGGAAATGAGGAGAGTGCTTATGGTTGGTCAACAGCCAGAGGTCGTTGTTTTTGTTGAGGAAGGCAGCCACTACTCTGTGGCAAACAATAGAACAGGGCAGCTCCACAGGAACAGTCACTGGATGAGAAGCCTTCTCTTTGTGCTTCACAGCAAACGAAATGAGATTTAAGATGTCCCTGGCTCTGAGTGGAAGCGGTGACACTCTGTCCCACCATTTTGCCTGCAGGGATTCTGCATCGCTCTCTGAGGTGCTCTTCAAATTTCCTCCTGCAAATTGAACAACATCAGATAATGTCAACAGGAAACACTCTAAAATACAATTCCACCTTACCTATGTGTCAAATTCACACTTTTCCTATTGAAGCCACTTTAAGTCACTCGGAGTCCCACTCAAACCAATCTATGCTTAACAATGCCGATGAAAACAGTAGAAATAAGTTTAAAGTCACTAAGTGAAGACAAGAATTATCTCTGCAAAGCATTACCATGACAGAACCAAAGCAATGTCAACATTAACAGAACGCTATTTACACAGACAAAAATTGAGTGTGAAAAAAAGACAGTGCATACAATTGGGAACATGGGTCAATTACAAAATTATCAACACAACTGAAGTTCTGGGAATTGCTCGTCAGATGGGAATGTGGAATTCGAAACACAAACAGATCAGCCATGATCTTATTGAATGGCGGAGCAAGCTCGAGGGGCCGAATGGCCTCCTCCTGCTTCTAGTTCATATGCTTATCTCATTTGATTTTCTATTCACCAAAATAAAACAAATTCATTTGCTGCTCCAAGATCACATTCCCAGGACCCCAATTTTGAGCTATTGTCAAAGAGTTTGACATTAAGCCTCTGCTGGTAAGTATACGAGAGTACTCAGAACACTATGTCAGTATTACCACACTCAGTTTGTGCATTCCAAAAGGCACCTCACTCAGAAGTACACCCACTATCTTGCCCCCCAACAACGTATTCCAGCGAATGCCGAGCACACACCCGCCCCCCACCCACCAAAGAAGGAGAAATGCAAACCTGTAACTTTGGCCAGGAAAACAAAGCGGATCCATCGAGGGCCTCTCTCTTCCACGCTCAGCAGGGTGTACGGGTCGCACTCCAAACCGGTTTCTTCTTGAACCTCTCTCTTCACGGCCTGAACGATCGTTTCATTTTGTTCCATCCTCCCTGCTGGCAGGTACCACTTGCCATAACATTCCTGTTTTGCCTCCTGCATCATCACCACTTCTTTCTGCACATGTAAACAAGAACGATTGGTCACACAGCTGGAAAATGTTCAATCTCTACAAAGGGGAAAAAAAAAGGGAGGGGGAGGGGAGCAGCTTTCAATGCGACCCTCAACCTAACAACTGCAACACTGCCTCCGTCGGCACCGCCTTTGTCAGCACCGCCTTCGTCAGCACCGCCTCCGTCAGCACTGCATTCGTCAGCACTGCCTTCGTCAGCACTGCCTTCGTCAGCACTGCCTTCGTCAGCACTGCCTTCTGCATTCGTCGGCACTGCATTCGTCAGCACTGCCTTCTGCATTCGTCAGCACTGCATTCGTCAGCACTGCATTCGTCAGCACTGCATTCGTCAGCACTGCATTCGTCAGCACTGCATTCGTCAACACTGCATTCGTCAACACTGCATTCGTCAACACTGCATTCATCAACACTGCATTCATCAACACTGCATTCATCAACACTGCATTCATCAACACCAAGCTGGACTTTTCTAAAGCCCACGCATCACCTTCGCAGTATTTCAGGAGTACCCAGGAGTTCACCAACAATTTCACACCTTTGACTCTCCGCCAGGCCCCAACACAGTCATCGACACTAGAAAGTACATGTATACACAGTTGTCAACGTAAACGTCAACTGCCAGCGTATCGAACACCAGGAAAGAAGACAGGACAAAGATGTTGCAAGTCTCGTTGATGAAACCTACTTTTCCATATGATTTTGTGAGCCTGCCTTCCAAATTAGATTCAGCTCCGACACCCGTCATGCTCAACATGCCACTGACAATCACTGTCCAGTTGCATATATTACAGATTGGTACTTGCTCATGGCATTACCATGGAGAGAAATTTGGCATCGAGAAACACAAAAGCATCACCATGCCAGTAAGCCAAGCTCCTCGGAAGCCCTCAATATTTCTAACAACCCATCTGCCCATGTGGCAGCTTATCTTTCCTCTTCTCAGATGCTCTACTTTCACCATTTCTCTTGTGCTGTATAGACAAACCAAAGCTGGTTAAGACAAATCAGCTAAGAAACATAACTATTCATCAAAGCAAGGCATAAGGAGCACTAACGGCATCCAGCACTCCCCCTTTTTACATATTTTATCCCTCCTAATTATTACAGCAGCACAAGTGTAAGAGCTGCCACACAGCTAACATCAACTTGCTTGCAGTCTTAAGTACTATTCACTGATGTTTCAGCATCATGCAGTCATTTTTCACTCCTGGCTTGTCTTTTTTAAATTAGAATAAAGTTCTGAAAGGCTTGGCCCTCTGACACAAGTCAGCATACCTGAGTCACTTCTGCCAAGCATTGCCTAGCGTTTATGATGTTTAGCCCGACTCCCTTATCGTGGCGAGACGGTGGATACGGGGGTGACAACGTAAGCTGACTCGTGGAGGTTGGTTCAGTGAAAACTCAATTTAGCATGTCAGTTATAAAGGCAGCTCTCAACTCTCAATATACCCCAAGCCTGTCCAAACCTTTTGTAACGCTCTTTTTTTCTCATATCTGGTCCACAGTGATGGGCACATTACAATTTGGTGACGCCTTTCTATCGCTGTTGCAATCACTCTGCTCTCTCTCTTTATTGAGCCCATCATACTATTGTTAGCAATGCTCTTATGTCTTCATTTTGTTTTCTCAGAAACTGCAAAAAATGCAGCTTGCTGCATGCTCTTCCCCCTGTGCATATTTGTGTGTGAAACACACACTCTGAATACTTCACTATTCGAACATATTCTGTCCAGGACTTCCAAATGACATCTCCTTACCGAGATTTTTGTGGACAGAACATACATGTACAGTCTTAAGGTTATGGATGCTAGTGGAAAATGATCCATTTATTCCTGTTCTCTGTTTTCTGTCCTTTAACCAATCGCCAATCCATGCTAATATATTATCCCCAATCCCATGAGCCCCAATCTTATATGACTGACATTTTATTTTATTCATTCGTGGGATGTGGATTTCGCTGGCTGCGGCAGCATTTATTGCCCATCCCTAGTTGAACCGCTGCAGTCCATGTGGTGTAGGTACACCCACAGTGCTGCTCCAGGATTTTGACCCAGCGACGGTGAAGGAACAACGATATATTTCCAAGTCAGGATGGGTGAGTGACTTGGAGGGGAACTTCAAGGTGGTGGTGTTCCCATGTATCTGCTGCCCTTGTCCTGCTAGATGCTAGTGGTCCTGGGTTTGGAAGGTGTTGTCTAAGGAGCCTTGGTGAATTCCTGCAGTGCATCTTGTAGATGGTACACACTGCTGCTACTGTGCATCGGTGGTGGAGGGAGTGAATGTTTGTGGATGTAGTACCAATCAAGCGGGCTGCTTTTTACTGGATGGTGTCAAGCTTCTTGACTGTTGTGGGAGCTGCACTCATCCAGGCAAGTGGGGAATATCCCATTACACTCCTGACTTGTGCCTTGTAGATGGTGGACAGGCTTTGGGGAGTCAGGGGGCGAGTTACTTGTCGCAGGATTCCCAGCCTCTGACCCGCTCTTGTAGCCACAGTATTTATATGACTAGTCCAGTTCAGTTTCTGATCAATGGTAACCCCCAGGATGTTGATAGTGGGGGATTCAGTGATGGTAATGCCATTGAACATCAGGGGGCGATGGTTGGATTCTCTCTTGTTAGAGATCGTCATTGCCTGACACTTGTGTGGCGTGAATTTTACTTGCCACTTGTCAGCCCAAGCCTGGATCTTGTCCAGGCCTTGCTGCATTTGGGCATGGACTGCTTCAGTATCTGAGGAGTTGCGAATGGTGCTGAACATTGTACAATCATCAGCAAACATCCCCACTTCAGACCTTATGATGGAAGGAAGGTCATTGATGAAGCAGTTGAAGATGGTTGGGCCTAGGACATTACCCTGAGGAACTCCTGCAATGATGCTCTGGAGCTGAGATGACTGACCTCTGACAACCGCAACCATCTTCCTTTGTGCTAGGTATGTCTTCAAGCAGCGGAGAGTTTTCCCCCTAATTCCCATTGACTCCAGTTTTGCTAGGGCTCCTTGATGCCACACTTGGTCAAATGCTGCCTTGATGTCAAGGGCAGTCACTCTCACCTCACCTCAAGAGTTCAGCTCTTTTGTCCACGTTTGAACCAAGGCTGTAATGAGGACAGGAGCTGAGTGGCCCTGGCGGAACCAAACTGGGCGTCAGTGAGCAGGTTATTGCTAAGCAAGTGCTGCTTGATAGCACTGTTGATGACCCCTTCCATTACTTTACTGAGGATCGAGAGTAGACTGATGGGGCAGTAACTGGCCGGATTGGATTTGTCCTGCTTTTTGTGTACAGGACACACTTGGTCAATTTTCCACATAGCCTGGTAGATGCCAGTGTTGTAGCTGTACTGGAACAGCTTGGCTAGGGGCGCGGCAAGCTCTGGAGCACAAATCTTCAGTGCTATTGCCGGAATATTGTCATAGCCTATAGCCTTTCCGGTATCCAGTGTCTTCAGTTGTTTCTTGATATCATGTGGAGTGAATTGAATTGGCTGAAGACTGGCATCTGTGATGCTGGGGACCTCCGGAGGAGGCCGTGATGTATCATCCACTCAGCACTTCTGGCTGAAGATTGTAGCAAATGCTTCTGCCTTATCTTTTGCACTGATGTGCTAGGTTCCTCGATCATTGAGGATGGGGATATTTGTGGAGTCTCCTCCTTCAATGAGTTGTTTAGTTGTCCACCACCATTCACGACTGGGTGTGGCAGGACTGCAGAGCTTAGATCTGATCCGTTGGTTGTGGGATCGCTGAGCTCTGTCTATCACTTGCTGCTTATGCTGTTTGGCACGCAAGTAGTCCTGTTTTATAGCTTCACCAGATTGATACCTCATTTTTAGGTGTGCCTGGTGCTGCTCTGGGCATGCCCTCCTGCACTCTTCACTGAACCAGGGTTGATCCCCTGGCTTGATGATAATGGTAGAGTGGGGGATATGCCGGGCCATGAGGTTACAGATTGTGTTCGAGTACAATTCTGCTGCTGCTGTTGGCCCACAGTGCCTCATGGATGGCGGTGTCTGGGACATTGTCTGTAAGATATGATTCTGTGAGGATGACTATGTCAGGCTGTTGCTCGACTAGTCTGTGAGACAGCTCTCCCAATTTAGGCACTAGCCCCAGATGTTAGTCAGGTGGACTTTGCAGGGTCGACAAGGCTGAGATTGCCGTTATCATTTCCGGTGCTTAGGTCGATGCTGGGTGGTCTGTCCGATTTCATTCCTTTTTTGTGACTTTGTAGCGGTTTAATACAACAGAGTGGCTTGCTGGGCCATTTCAGAGGGCATTTAAGAGTCAACTACATTGTTGTGGGTCTGGAGTCACATGTCGGCCAGACCAGGTAAGGGTGGCAGATTTCCTTCCCTAAAGAACATTGGTGAACCAGATGGGTTTTTACAACAATTAACAATGGTTTCATGGTTATCATTAGACTTTTAATTTCAGATTGTTATTGAATTCAAATTTCACAATCTACCACGGTGGGATTTGAACCCTGGTCCCCAGAGCATTACCCTGGATCTCTGGATTATTAGTCCAGTTACAATGCTACTATGCCATCACCTCCCCTTACATGACACTTTATCAAACGCTTTCTGAAAATACAAACATATTGGTTCGTCCTACTGGATTGTGTACAATATGGAGGTCAGAACTAGTTCCCATTGTTTTCCTTACTGGTACATGAGGCCTCAATCAAACATGTCTCATTTCAAAAGGATACATCATGCTATAGCAGTTCCCAGAACATCGAGTACTGTCCACAGTAAGAGGGGCAGCCAGAGGGACAGAAGTGTCTTGGTATAAAAAGCCAGGACTATGCTTTGGCCAAACACACACAGGCTGACAAACAAAAGCACATTAAGTATGTCACCTGCTCCCCCAAGTCACACTGGATTGCACAAAGGTGAATGTCTGCAATGAGATCCCAATCTACTCACTGACTCATATCGATCAGATCCCAGCTCCCAGCCCAGTGTATGTGCTGCAGTAGAAAGTGCAAGTTCTTCATCACCACATGGTTCTGCTGTTACCCACTCCAAAACAACAACCTGCACCTTTGAGGGGAAAAAAATAAATACCCCCAGAAGCATAAGGGAAATTGGATGCTGATTAAAGGTGGGAACGAGGAGTTGAACACTGGTTTCACAGGCAGGATTTCAGAAAGTTTTGAAAGGAGAAGCCAGACACAGTCACAACATAGGATGCTCACAGCACAGAAGAGGCCATTCAGCAGGTTGCAAATTTCCTCTTTTCAGATAATGATCCAATTCCCTTCTGAAAGCCATGATTGAACCTGCCTCCACCACACTCTCAGGCAGCGCATTCCAGGTCCCAGCCACTCGCTGCTGGAGAAGTTTTTCCTCATGTCACCTCTGGTTCTTTCGCTAATCACCTTAAATCGGTGCCCTCTGGTTCTCGAGCCTTCCGTCAGCAGCTTCTCCCGATCTACTCTGTCCAGACCCCTCATGATTTTGAACACTTCTATCAAATCTCCTCTCAACCTGCTCTAAGGAGAACAGCCCCAGCTTCTCCAATCTATCTGCACAGCTGAAATACCTCAACCATTCTCGTGAATCCAGTCGCATCCTTCTTAAAGCGTGGTACACGCAGAGTTAGACCAAACCAGTGTTTTATAAAGGTTCACCATAATTTCCTTGTTTTTGTACTCTATACCTCTATTTATTAAACCCAGGAATCCTTATGCCTAATTAACCATTTTCTCAGCCTGTCCTGTCACCTTTATATACCCCTAGGACTCTTTGCTCCTGCACACTCTTTGGAACTGTACCCTTTATTTCATGCACATTGAGTTTGAAATTAAGCAACAGATCTTTCAGCTAGAGCAGTAAAATGGCACAAAACAGCTCTTCAGATCAGTTGGGATATGGGGCTGTCCGTCGATAGGGCTGGGATAATGTGCAGCACACAGGTCTTGACCGTTTTCCTATTTTGGCTGTGAAGGCCAGTGGGTCAAGAGGCTCCCCTCTTACCTGCTCGTTCAGTATGACTGCAGCGACGATGTAGCAAACTGTCTTCCGCACAGTTACCGGCACCACTTCCTCCAGAAGAGGTGAGTCGTACTCCTGCACCTCGATACCCCCTCCTTTCAAAAGGAGCTCCAGTTGATTTTCAACCGAGTCCATGGCTCTGCGAATGAACGGACATTTTAGAAACACCAGCTAACCACATATATAAAAAGAAATTCAAAAATGTATCATTTTGGTGTAAGGTTTAACACGGAACATGTACTAAAGGAAACACTAAGAGGCATATTATAAATAGGCAACATGTTGCATCAAGGAACAACCCTTGTTCTTCAATGAGTCTGTACAAAGCCTTACAGAGCTGAGGGGCCTGGTTACCTGGTCTCAATTGGGGCATCAGTTTGGCACTCCAATGGAACTCAGTTCTGTTCCAGGAAGGGAAAATTCGAACAGGATTCCTGCTCCTGATTGCTATCCCACGAGAGTCAGCGCCTTGAAAAGAGGAGAGAATCCAGGTCAAACTAAAGAAAAGGCAATCCCAACACGACAAATCTGATGAGAAAGCGATAGCTGAACTAGACCAAATATTTATCGCTAATCCGAGCTCAGTACGAGGCAGAGATTCCGCCATAACTACTCACCTGCTGAATGCTCAAAGGTTCTCCATTATCGACAAAACTCAAGGCATGTGCGTGATGGAAAACTCACCAGCCGCCCAGTGCCTATGACACTCAATAGATTTGGCACCATGCAGAACGGTTCAGTTGAGGTTGGAGAACAGCCATGATATTATTGAATAGCAGAACAGGCTCGAAGGGCCTACTCAAGCTCCTATTTCTTATGTTCTTACGAGTGGTACCCCTTCATTGGACTCAATATAAAGCTCCTTCCCCCACCATGACTTTGAGTACGTATGACCTGTGGGATAAGCTGCAGCCACTGCTTTAGCAGCACCACCAGGAAGGACACAAGCAGCAATGTCACAGGAACAGCACTATCTCCAGGTTATACACCATGCTGATGCGGACATATATTACTGTTCCATCAGTTTATAACTTAGCTCCATTATCACAAAGATTGCAATAGTTCAAGTAGAGGTCCAGCATTACCTTCTCAGGGCAATGAGAGGTTAGCCTTTGCGGCATCTAGAGAATGACTTTGAGAAAAACACAACATGCACTGCAATTTGGGATTTATCCTGAAACAGTCAGAACAAGATGCTCTCTCACTCAAAATCCATTCTCCTTGAACCCCACATGGTAAATTAGGAGCACTTGGGTGCTGACGGGTGAATGCTTCAGGACATCAATGGACAGCCAATGTCATTCTGCCTGCAGTATATGAACAAATGAAACAATATGGCCAAACCTGCAGATTGTACCTCCTTACATATTTCATGGAATCATAGAATAGTACAGCATAGGAGCTGGCCACTCGGCCCATCGTCCTTGTGCTGGCTCTTGAAAAGCTATCCCATAGCCCATTCATCCAACTCTCTTTTGAATGTGACCATTGAATCTGCTTCCACCATTTTTTCTGACCATCTGTTCCATTCCAGATCACAGTAGCTCACTGTGCTACATCTACTTCTTTTGCCAATCACCTGAAATCTGTGTCCTTTAGTAATCAACCCTTCCTCCGCTGAAAACAGTTTCTCTGCAGTCAGTCTGCCAAAAGCCTTTATGACTTTGAACACCTCACTCAAAGCTTCCTCTTAACTTTCGCTGCCCCAAGGAGAACAATCTCAGCTTCTAGAGTCTCTCCACGTTAACTTAAAAGTCCCTAATCCCAGGGACCATTATTATAGATCTCTTTCTGATCTCTCTCCAAAGCCTCGGCATCCTTCCTGGAGTGTGGTGTCCAGAATTGAGCATAAGACTCCAGTTGAGGCAGGTGATTTAGACAGGCTTGAGATAGCTTCCTTGTTTTTGCACTCTTCTGCGAATAAAAGTCCTCGATCCTTTATGCTTTTTTTAAACAGCTTCCTCAACTTGCCCTGCCACCTCACCTCCAGGTCTGTCTGTTCCTGCGCCCCTTTAACATTTTACCACTTTGTTCATCGTCAACCCCTGCTCATTCATCCTGACAAAAAAACACCACTTCACAAATCTGCGTGTTAAATTACATCTGACCTGTGCCTGTCCATTTCTGCAGCCTGTTTCACCATTTTCTGTCACCCTGTAAGCTTTGAAATTATGCCCTGCATTCGCAGGTCCTGATCGTTCATATAAATTAAAAAGCAGTGCCCGAGTAATCAACCCCTGAGAAACACCACTGTATACCTCCTGTATGAAAATCAACTTTTCATCACGCCTCTCTGCTTTCTGGCCCTGAGTCAAGTCGATATCCATGTTGTTACTGTCCCTTTAATCCCACAGCCTTCAATTCTATTATGTGGTACTTTGTTAAATGTCTTTTTAAAGTCATGATACATATACCCTCATCAAACTCCCCATTAGTTGATCAAAGAACTCTTTATCAAGTTTGTCAAAGACAATTTGCCTTTAACAAATAGATACTGACTCATTTATTGGACTATACTTTTCCATACACCAATTAATTTATTCCCGCATTTTGGTCTCTGAAAGCATTCTTGCCTGATTCAGAAGTTTGTGAGTTCAAGTCCCACTCCAGAGACTCGAGCACAAAAACCCAGGCTGATACTGGCTCCAGAGTCGTGCTGAGGGAGGGCTGCACTGTCAGAGGTGCCACCTTATCGCACAAGAATCTCCAGATTCATCATCTTGAAAGGGGATTTTTTAAAAATTCATTCATGGGATGTGGGTGTCGCTGGCTGGGCCAGCAGTTATTGCCCATCCCTAGTTGCCCTTGAGAAGGTGGTGGTGAGCTGGACAGGGGAGTTCACCCCAGTGCCTCGAGCAGCATCTACCCCTCACATGATCTGATCTGATTATGGGAGCTTCCTGCACGCAAATTGGCAGTGGCGTTTCGCACATGACAACAGCAACTGCACTTCATTGGCTGTAAAGCGCTTTGGGGGGTGTGGAAGTGATGCAGATAGGCAGGACTTCCTTTGTTATTCCCTTTCTCCATGTGTCATTTACCTAGTTACCTTAAATGTATCTCATGTTAATTTGCACTGGATTGCACTATGATCTCTCAGCCATGCACAAATCCCTCACCTCACCGCACCCCTCGACCCACTTCCTCCCACACTCCTCCCCACCCCTTACCCCACCTCTCCTACACCACCCTACCCTACCCACCATCCACACCCCTTCCGCCTACACCCCCACCCACACCTCCCCTCCCCCGCCCCTTTCTCCTACTCCGCCCCCACCCACGCCCCCTTCCCCTACTCCCCCCACCCTCGCATCCTTCCCCTACTCCACCCACCCACGACCCCTTCCCCTACTCCCCCCACCCACGCCCCCTTCCCCTACTCCCCCCACCCACGCCACCTTCCCCTACTCCCCCCACCCACGCCCCCTTCCCCTATTCCCCCCACCCACGCCCCCTTCCCCCCACCCACGCCCCCTTCCCCTACTCCCCCCACCCACGCCCCCTTCCCCTACTCCCCGCACCCACGCCCCCTTCCCCTACTCCCCCCACCCACGCCCCTTCCCCTACTCCCCCCACCCACGCCCCTTCCCCTACTCCTCCCACCCACGCCCCTTCCCCTACTCCTCCCACCCACGCCCCTTCCCCTACTCCTCCCACCCACGCCCCTTCCCCTACTCCCCCCACACAGGACCCCTTCCCCTACTCCCCCCACCCACGCCCCTTCCCCTACTCCCCCCACCCACGCCACTTCCCCTACTCCCCCCACCCACGCCCCTTCCCCTACTCCCCCCACCCACGCCCCTTCCCCTACTCCCCCCACCCACGACCCCTTCCCCTACTCCCCCCACTCACGCCTCCTCACCCTACTCACCTCCCCCACGACCCCTTCCCCTACTCTCCCCACCCACGCCCCCTTCCCCCCACCCACGCCCCCTTCCCCCCACCCACGCCCCCTTCCCCTACTCCACCCACCCACGCCCCCTTCCCCCCACCCACGCCCCCTTCCCCCCACCCACGCCCCCTTCCCCTACTCCCCCCACCCACGCCCCCTTCCCCTACTCCCCCCACCCACGCCCCCTTCCCCTACTCCCCCAACCCACGCCCCCTTCCCCTACTCCCCCCACCCACGCCCCCTTCCCCCCACCCACGCCCCCTTCCCCTACTCTCCCCACCCACACCCCCTTCCCCTACTCCCCGCACCCACACCCCCTTCCCCTACTCCCCGCATCCACACCCCCTTCCCCTACTCCCCCCATCCACACCCCCTTCCCCTACTCCCCCCACCCACGCCCCTTCCCCTACTCCCCCCACTCACGCCTCCTCACCCTACTCACCTCCCCCACGACCCCTTCCCCTACTCCCCCCACCCACGACCCCTTCCCCATCTCCCCCCACCCACGCCCCCTTCCCCTACTCCCCCCACCCACAGCCCCCTTCCCCTACTCCCCCCTACCCACAGCCCCCTTCCCCTACTGCCCACCCCACCCACAGCCCCCTTCCCCTACTTCCCCCCACAGCCCCCTTCCCCTACTCCCCCCCACAGCCCCCTTCCCCAACTCCCCCCCACAGCCCCCTTCCCCTACACCCCCCCACCCACAGCCCCCTTCCCCTACTCCCCCCCGCACCCACAGTCCGCTTCCCCTCCTTCCCCGCCCACCCACAGCCCCCTTCCCCGCCCACCCACAACCCCCTTCCCCCCCACCCACAGCACCCTTCCCCCCCGACCCACAGCCCCCTTCACCATCTCCCCCCACCACCCACAGCCCCCTTCCACTACTCCACCCCCCACCCACAGCCCCCTTCCCCTACTTCACCCCCCACAGTCCCCTTCCCCTACTCCCTCCCACCCACAGCCCCCTTCCCCTACTCCCCCTCCACCCACAGCCCCCTTCCCCTACTCCCCCCCCCACCCACTACCCCCTTCCCCTGCTCCCCCCCCACCCACAGCCCACTTCTCCCCCCCACCCACAGCCCCCTTCCCCCCCTACCCACAGCCCCATCCCCCCCCACCCACAGCCCCCTTCACCCCCCCCACCCACAGTCCCCTTCCCCATCTCCCCCCCCACCCACAGCCCCCTTCCCCTACTCCACCCCCCACCCACAGCCCCCTTCCCCTACTCCACCCCCCACCCACAGCCCCCTTCCCCTACTCCCCCCACAGCCCCCTTCCCCTACACCCCCCCACCCACAGCCCCCTTCCCCCCCCACCCACAGCCCCCTTCCCCCCCACCCACAGCACCCTTCCCCCCCAACCCACAGCCCCCTTCCCCATCTCCCCCCCCCACCCACAGTCCTCTTCCCCCATCTCCCCCCCCACCCACAGCCCCCTTCCACTACTCCACCCCCCACCCACAGCCCCCTTCCCCTACTCCCTCCCTCCCACAGCCCCCTTCCCCTACTCCACCCCCCACCCACAGTCCCCATCCCCTACTCCCTCCCTCCCACAGCCCCCTTCCCCTACTCCCCCCCCATCCACAGCCCCCTTCCCCTACTCCCCCACCCCACCCACTACCCCCTTCCCCTGCTCCCCCCCACCCACCCCAGCCCACTTCCCCCCCCCACCCACAGTCCCCTCCCCCCCCCACCCACAGCCCCCTTCACCCCCCCACCCACAGCCCCCTTCCCCATCTCCCCCCCCACCCACAGCCCCCTTCCCCTACTCCACCCCCCACCCACAGCCCCCTTCCCCTACTCCACCCCCCACCCACAGCCCCCTACCCCTACTCCCTCCCACCCACAGCCCCCTTCCCCTACTCCACCCCCCACCCACAGCCCCCTACCCCTACTTCCTCCCACCCACAGCCCCCCTACCCCTACTCCCTCCCACCCACAGCCCCTTCCCCTACTCCCTCCCCCCCCCACAGCCCCCTTCCCCACTCCCTCCCACCCACAGCCCCCTTCCCCTACTCCCACCCCCACCCACAGCCCCCTTCCCCCTACTCGCCCCCGCCACCCACAGCCCCCTTCCCTGCTCCCCCCCACCCACAGCCCCCTTTCCCTGCTCCCCCCCCCCACCCACAGCCCCCTTTCCCCTGCTCCCCCCCCAACCTCATCCCCTTTCCCCTACTCCCCCCCCCACCCCACCCCCCTTCCCCTACTCCCCTCCCCACCCACACCCCCCCCTTCCCCTACTGCCCCCCCACCCACACCCCGCCTACCCTACTCCCCCCCCCACCCACACCCCCTTCCCCTACTCCCCCCCACCCACACCCCCCTTCCCCCTACTCCCCCCCACCCACACCCCCCTTCCCCTAACCACCCACACCCCCTTCCCTTAGCCACCCACACCCCCCTTCCCCTAACCACCCACACCCCCCTTCCCCTAACCACCCACACCCCCCTTCCCTTAACCACCCACACCCCCCTTCCCCTAACCACCCACACCCCCCTTCCCCTAACCACCCACACCCCCCTTCCCTAACCACCCACACCCCCCCTTCCCCTAACCACCCACACCCCCCCTCCCCTAACCCACCCACACCCCCCCTCCCCTAACCACCCCACACCCCC